>NC_141382.1:19859180-20126680 GCF_017979445.1 Akebia trifoliata
CAACATACGAAAAAACCCACCATAAATCAAACCTCTACACAATCCATATCCATAATTATAACCAATCATCACAAAAAATTAATTATCATCAAGAGAGATACATGTCACCCCACAACTAACGTCAAAAAAGAAATCATCTCCATCACTATTCCCACAACTCAACCCACACCCCATGTCATAAATTTACCCCCATCATTTTCTCCAAAACCTTATCCCAAGTAATCCCCACACCCATTTTCTTTAATCTACCCACCTAATCCATACACTTTCATACCTTTTTCCATGTGTCACCATATCCATTACCGTCCCAAAATTAAAATACCTATCGCCTTACATAACCATTCTTCCAACTAAGACCCACACCCATTAACCTTACCTAACACTCAATCCATATGGGTTGAGAGATCCAACTCATATGGGTCAAGTAATCCATTTCAACCCTTTTTTTTACCAAGTTTACCCCTTCCTAACCACAAATTCCCTACATCTGAATCACAAACCCCACATCATTTACCACACTTTCTGTATTCATTTCATTCTACTCTTAAAAGTCCCTAAAATATTTATAAAAGCCTATCCCTCTCACAAATCCACCAATATTTAAACTTCTTATAAAGCTTCAAATCTCTCAACGTCCCTAAAATCCTCTTTAACTCCTACTCAACTCTCCAAAAATCTAACAAAAATACATCATCAAGAAAAATTCCACCAAAAATTCAAGAAGAATAATGATAGTTTTAAAGTAGGGTATCGTAAGACCATGTAATTCCCCCCCTCTCCCATCTTTATCTCATTCTCATATCTCATTTCCTTATTTCTTATTTTTGGGTTTTAGAAGTCCATTTCCATTAAAAAAGTAAGACTTGTAGGCCTAGATACAATATGGTGCTTAACACCTTCCCTATCCTTTATCATGGACCCCCTTACCTAGATCTTAAGTGATCCTTATCCGTATGAAAACCCCTACAACTAAAAATGAATTTTAAAAATTATTTTTCAAGTGTTCATTCACATTCTTTTTAAAAAAAAGAATGGTGGCGACTCCAAATCCAAGTAGTAGTGATTTTCAAAAATAAAAATCCCATGTATATAGATATCTTTGCATGAACATATATTGAAATGCCAGGACTATCAAGACAACTAGTGATGCATCGTCTTAATTTGTTACCTATTTTAAAGTCGACTAAGAAGTCGCTACAAAAATTCAAATATGAAGTCAATATACAAATAGAAGAAGAAGTCCAAAGATATTTAGTAGTAGGATTTGTAAAACCCATTCAACATCTACAATGGTTATCTAATGTCTTCCTAATTAAGAAGAAAAGTGGTCAGATTCGTTATTGTAGACACCCCATTATTGCATCTGCCTAATTCGACAATTCGTCACCCGATTTTGGTGGATTCCTAATGATGAATATAAAAGAACTCGAAGGCTTGTGAGTACTGCTTGGTTCCTTCTATTTCTAGTTTCTTTTCATCCTCCCTACTCGTCACGACTTGACCTAGAAATTTACGCACGCTTAGGATCGCTACATCTTACACCCGACTTAACAAGCACGTACGCATAGGTTCGCTACACATTTCGATAATTTAGAGACCTCGCTACGCTAGGAAAATATGGATTTGAGATTTAGAAACAAACACACAGGGACTGAAAGAAATCTCACGCAGAAATTCCTAAAAATCTGTAAAAATCATCAAAATGACGAAAATACCCTTCATAAATTTCTGATGTCCGAAAAGTCTCAAAAGTACCCCCATTGCACTCAGAACGTGATTTCGAGTCTAACGGGACCCAAATTGATGAAAACAGAGAAATTTGTAAAAATTTGTAAAAAAATCATCAAAATGACGAAAATACCCCTCATAAATTTCGGATGTCCGAAAAGTCTCGAAAGTACCTCCATTGCACTCAGAACGTGATTTCGAGTCTAACGGAACTCAAATCGATGAAAACAGAGAAATTCAAGAAAAATCGTCAAAAATCGTAAAAATGACCAAAACGCCCCTTAACATCTAACTCTAACATAGAGACCTTGATCCCTAGGAAAATAAAATTCAAATAAAAAAATTAAACTAAAATAAAATTAAAATTGAAAATTAAAATAAAATCCAAAATCTAAAATTAATTTAAAATCGTAAAATCAAATTAAAATTCAATACCAAAATAAAAATTACATTTTCAAGAAACCGATTAAAATACAAAATCAAAATCAAAATCAAATTGAAAATCAATTTAAAAATCACTCAACCAATTAAAATGAAAAATTGAATTAAAATTTTAAATCAATCAACCAAATCAACCAAAAATGTAATTAACAAATCAAAATCCATTCGATCACATTTAAATCGAAATCCAATCAACCGACCAATTAAAAATTGAAATCAATTTAAATTTCAAATTAAAACGCAAATTAATCAATCCGTTCAAAATTTAAATTAAAATTAAAAATCGAATCACCTAACCAATTAAAATATAAAAATAAAATCGAACGATCAACCAATCAAAAATCAAAATTAAATCAACCAACAACTAAATTATTCAAATTAAATTCTAATCGAAATTCAAAATTTAAAATCAAATACAAATTCAAATGTAATTTAAAACATCAAATTAAATTTCAAATCAAAACATCGACTAAAATATAAAAAAAATTCGAAATCAACTTATTAACCAATCACGACTCATTGGTGGAGAATTACCGTAGTACGAGTAGCGTAGGAACCCCCTCTCTCATTCTTTAAAAAAATAAATAAATAATAAAAATTAAAAATTAAAAAAAGAAAAAAAACACATTTTTCCTCTTCTTCCCCAACGCCTTCTCCTCCCCCACGTCTTCAACTCCTCCTTCTCCATCTTCTCCAACCACGTTTTGGACCACCCACACAACACCCACTTTCTTCCCCACTCCTTCTCCAACTCTCTCCATCACTCTCCACTCCATAACCTCCCTTCTCCAACTGCTGCCATGCTCCCACGTTGGACAGCAACCATGCTCCATCTTCTCTCACTCTCTCTCTCTCTCTCTCTCTCTCTCTCTCTCTCTCACACACACACACACCCACACCCACACCCACGTTTCATAGAGAAACCATTATAAAAGCGGGGAAGGAGGATTTTTGGGAGAGGCGGCCATTAAAACAAAAAAAAACAGCAACCTTAAACCTGCAACTACAGCCCACATCTTCATAAGATAGCCAACTTTCCCTCACATTTTAGAGGACCGATTGCAGCCCCTTTGCTGCACAAAAAACCAGCAACTCTCCTCCTTCATCCCTTTGATCTCTCTCATTTCTCTCTCTGATATTTGATGATACAACCATCATCAAACAAAAAAAATCAGCAACCATTAAAAAAAAATAGAGACGTTTTTTTTTGGGCTGCCATAAAAAAAAAAATATTTTCCTTCTTCCATTAAAGCTGCAATCTTATTACTCAGTCTCCTTTCCAACTCATTTGCAACAATACCCATCTTCTCAGCCCCTTATCTTCCTTGTTAGTTGCTGCCCCAATGTTTTTTTTTTTAGCCATTCTCCTTCCTCTCTAATAGCTAATGTTGCTGTCATTAAACACCTCCAACAGCCAACCTTTCTGCTATTAAATCATTTCCTTCAATGGCCTATCTCATATTTCATTGATTCCATTACAATACCTTCAACAGCCTTGCCGCATTCACATCACCGACCAGCCATCATAGTCATCATATTCTTCACTACCCAACACAGTCACCTCACTCTCAGCCATCATCCTCTTCGCAGTGCAGCCACTCCTCTGTCCTATTTCTCAACAGCAAATACTTGCAAGCCTCCAAGTCGTACCTGAAGGAACCGACTCCCGATAATTCTCCTTATAGGTGAGTTCACTGTTGGATTTTTTTTTAATTTTGTTGTTTTCGTCTTTACGACATTTTTTTATGTAGGATTAAGAGAAACGTTGTTTATGTGATTTTTGTTCATCCTTACACATTGAATAGGATTAGATAATTTTTTTTTTATATTTTTATAACGGTAGGACTAAGAGAGTTTTCTTTTATTTTATGTAGTTTTTTTGTGTTTTTATGTTAATAAGATTAGGATTTTTTTTTTATGTATCTTTTTCTATGCTTTATTTATTCTTTTTGCATATCGGTAATATTAGGGAACATGTTTAGACATCTCTTTTGTTTGAAATTTTTTTTTTTCTTTCTCTTTCTTCTCTTATTTATTTTTACATATCAATAGGGTAGGACATATATATATATATATATATATATATATATATATATATATTGTTGATTCATTTGTATTTTATTCTTTTGCATATTAATAGGTTAGGAGTATTTTTTATGCCTCTGTTTTGTTTATTTATTTTTATTTTCTATTCATTTATTCTTGATTTTATTTTTTAAATGCCTCTAAACTAATTCATTGATTTTTGGGGTATACGTGGCATTAATGACAATGTTCGAGTTTCCAAAATATTAGTGTATCAATTCACCCATATTTTTTGATTAATAGATCGACTGAATCAATTCACATATACCAAGTTGATGGACCGGCTCATTAATGTTGATTTTATTCGACTCAATGAAAATTAATGGTATACACTAAATACAAAAATAAAAAATCGATTTTCACAATAAAAATTGTGAGTCAACTCGCTGATTTTGGGGGACATCGAAAATTTGAATTGATTTTATTTTCAAATTAAGCACGTGGGTTAAATCACCGATTTAATACACGTGGCGAATTTTAAAAAAAAATCAAGGTTCTTTGGATTAACAAATTGTGAGTCAACTCACTGATTTTAGGGACATTGGAAGTTTGAATTGATTTTTTTTTAGCATGTGGGTTAACTTACCGATTTAATATATGTGGCACTTCAAAAATTGTGAGTCAACTCGTCGATTTTAATACACGTGACATTTCAAAAATGGAATTTTTAAAAATTAGGCACGTGGATTAAATCACCAATTTAATACACGTGGCGATTCCAAAAAATTAGGATTCTTTTGGTTAACAAATTGCGAGTCGATTCGCTGATTTTTAAAAATTGAAAATTTGAGTCGATTTTATTTTAAAATTAGGCACGTGGTTAACTCACCGATTTAATGCACGTGGCAACTCAAAATTTGTGAGTTAACCCACTGAATTTAATGCACGTGACGACTCAGATATCAAATTTCTTTGATAAATATCATCAATGAGCCAATTCATTAATTTCATGTACGTGGCATTGAAAATCAGTTTTCTATTATTCAAAATATGATCGATTTGATCCATTAATTTTTGGTGTCATGAATGCCTCATTAAATCATGTAATTATTTTAACCGTAGGATTTGTTTAGTAAATCCGATGCAATTTGATGATGATTGGGGGTTTGACTTTTAGTCTTTGAATATTGACTGTAGGATATTTTTGGATCGCAGTAGAGACTGATCATTTTGATCAGGCGGGTTCGGTGCCTAACACCTTCCGAAATCCGTAACTTGACCCCTTACCCATCTCTCTGATCCACGGACCGACCCATGTCTATTTGGAGTTAATTTTGATTCCTAGACCTAAACTAGGTGGCGACTCCCTATTCTTTTAGAAAATCACCGAGATACATAGATCGGACCCTAATCCGCTATTTAGCGGACGGCCGCGGGGGTCGAGGCGATTTCAGTGGCGACTCCACTGGGGAATTTAGGGTCAAACTTGACCCGATCCAAGACTATCCTTAGGTTGACTTTTTCATCGAGTCAACCCAGTTGACTCAATAAGAATCTTAGATTAGGTTAGATTTTGTCCTTTTTTTTTATTGGCATGTGATTAGATATATTCAATTATTTATCTCTGTTGATTGATTTGATGATTGGATGTATTTAATTTGAATGGTTGGATATTTGCGAAAAATGCCCTGGGCGCACTTTGTCCCTTTGCACACACTCACAAGCATACATACGCATATTTGCATCATGTCTTGTCCTTATAAACCCAGTAGCCGGATCTAAGCTAACCTGGTCCTTCGGGACACAGGGGATGCCCGTGAACGCTACAACTTCAGTACAGTACCTTCGGGTATATCAAACTGGAACACCACGTACTGCTTGACTAGGTAAAACTGGAATAGTATATTGGTGTTTCGGGCTGAAGTGACCTAAGCTTCGTCCTAACCTAGCCTCAATCATATAGAAAGCCTAGAATTTAGGCGCGGTCCTATTAGGTCACGAATCGAATCGACCATAAGTGCTCCCGGGTTGCTTTTCTCCAAACTAACCAAAGGTAAGTGGGTGGACCGATCCACACCGCTCAAATGGAACCCGCAATATCGGTCCAACCCAATAAATGTAATTGAAAAAGTTGTGTTTGCCAATCATTTTCCAACCCATTAACCCAATTGGTAAGTTGATCTTTTGGATCAATATACGAGCCGATTGAGTTAATTGGTTCAATTAAATGTCAATGAGGTGATGTATTGTTTTTTGAATCCATTGGATAGAATCGGTCCGAATGTGATAACTGATTTTTTTTTTTTGACTAATTCTATTCAATGGATCAGACCTTTCTTTAAATGGTTGAATCACATTAAAAATCGTACCAAAAAAAAATGGATGGGGCTTGTTTTTAAATATGTCAGTAATAAGAGTTAGTTTCTTGATTAGATGGCTCATGGTGATGTACAATTGTTGATGGAAAGAGCTTTAGATGCATTCACCACCGTTGAAAAGTATAATTTTGGTGCATATGGACTTCAAAGCGTATTCTCTCTCAAGTCAGTAACTGTCAATTGGAACCTTTTATGTGCTGCGGCCAATTTCTGGGACCCAAATTACCACGTATTCCGTTTTGGTTCAGTCACACTTTGTCCAACTCACGAAGATTATTGTAATATTATGGGGATAAGCACATTGGGTCCGATGATCCGTCTTCCATCGAAATCCAAATTCACAAAAGAACTCTCGAAAGGGTTAGGAGTTAAGCCAAAAAAAGCAAGAAGATTCACAGACCACGGTTTACTGAATATGCGGAGACTCCTAGAAGTACACCGAACTCCTGAACAAGAAAATCCTGGGGATTTCGCTCCAGAACCTCACAGGAAGGTCAGGGATTTTACTTTATGTCTGGGGGTATTGTCAACATATTTTCTGGTTTCATTTAGGATGGGTCATCAGTTACCAAGCTTCTTTGCAGATATTGCCGGACAACTTAAAAACAAGGTTAACCCAGTCCCCACAATACTCGTCGAGACTTTTGAGGGGTTATCAAATGAGAATGCACCAGGAGGGGCAAGATTTCGAGGAAGTCCACATTTGCTTTATCTGTGGTTATGTATCCGACTTCGCATCGCAGAGTTCCCGCAAATCAAGAAAAGTAAATGGGAAAAATTCACAAGAAAGGAAACATTGGTGGACTTTGCATCCATAGAAGACTGGAAGGACTGGCTCTCAAATTTGACTACACAAGATGTAAATTGGGATAGATTGGGATCAAGAATGGATGAAGGCACCGTGCTTGCTTCAAAAGGGTCTGATCACGTAATGCTCACTGGTTTGTTGAATACATCTTTTTATTGCCCAAGGATGATACCAAGACAGATAGGATTCCCTTCATGGATCCCAATGCTTCCGAGGAATCGACATCCTATTAAGGAGTTGACTGTGCACTTGGTAGAACACATAGCTACTGCTTGGGACAATCGGTTACTTATTGAATCAGAAGATCAACAAGCATTCAAGAAGCAAAAGAGAGAAGTAGAAGACATGCAGGGTCCTAGATCGAGTCATCTTTGCTTTAAGAGGAGAGTCTCCTCATTTCTTTTGTATTCGCATTTGTTTCATTGGTACGATTTTTAATGAGAAGTCTATTTTTTTTTATAAGACCCTAATTAACAATAAATCACCTCATCAGACATAAGTTCGACCAGCACAACTTATCAATTATAATAATAAAAGTAAATGCTATCAAAAGGGATCAATTCTTAATTCACTTTTGATGGGGTTTCAGGATACTATTGCGCCCAAACTTAAGCATCCGCCACCTGGTTGGAGTCGAGAGTCAGGTCGTTTGGAAAGAACATCAGTGCCAAGTGAACCATCAAAAATGGCTTCTGAATCTGAACTCGCGGAAATTCGTAAGATCCTGGCAGTCTTTGCAATGGATATGAACAACATAAAAAACAAGGTAGAAGTGCTAGAACAGATTTCTGAGTCAACAAGAGACCAGCCAGATGATCAAAGGGGCAAGGGACCGGAAGGTAGCACAGCTAAGAATCTGGATGAGGTTTATGAGCTTGATGGAAATGAGGAGCATTTTAATGAGAATCCAATGTTAGCCAACAGAATGACTCAGTTGGAAACAGCCGTGAAAAATATAAAAGGGATTGATGAAATCGCGGCAGGAATAGAGGCTTTGAATCAAATCCCTAAGATCCGTCTGCCCGAAAAATTTGTTATGCCAGAAATGGAAAAATTCAGTGGAGTAGGTTGCGCAAAAATGCATCTCAAGGTATATGTCACCAACATGCGTACAATGGGCCTCAGTGATGAACAGATGACATTATTGTTCCAGCGTACTCTATCAGGATCAGCGTTGCGATGGTTAATGTCCCAAGACTCAGCTGTAATTGGGACATGGGAAAATATGTCAAGGATGTTCTGGCACCAGTACAAGTACAACACTGAAATCGAAACTTCTCGAAGAGATTTGGAATCCACTAAGCAGAAGAGTGGGGAAACATTTACCGATTTTATTAGCCGTTGGAGGGCTAAGGCTGCACAGATGTGGGATAGACCATCAGAAAAGGAACAAGTGGCAATCATCTTGAAAAACCTCTCACAGGGGTATGCCCAGCATTTAGTTGCCCAATATCTCCCCACATTTGAATCCTTGTTACAAGCTGGAAGTCAACTTGAGGATGCTTTTGCCTCTGGGATTCTTTCCAACTCTTCTGACAACAAAGCCAAAAAACCCTTCACTAATTCCAAACCCAACATCAACCATGCCTATATAGCCAATACTTCCACTACCCCAGTTCAATCTCCAGCTCGAACCAATAATCAGGCAAATTTGGGTAGAGCCCCCCCTCGACAGTTCACAAATCTAAGGATGACCCTCACTGCAGCCTTCCAGAAACTATTAAAAAAAGGGCTCCTCACCCCTCTCCAGCCTCGACCTCTGCCAAACCCCCTGCCAACTTCACATAACCCTAACGTCTTTTGCGAATTCCATCAAAGCCCTGGTCATCATACTGATCGTTGCATCTCTCTCCGCCATGCCATCCAAAATCTCATTGATGATAAAAAAGTCATCATTCCTACCCCAACACCACCAAATGTCAATACCAATCCACTACCTGCATATCAACCTCCACCAACATTGAATATGGTCTCAAACACCCAACTACCATTCGATCCAGTCTCTTTCATCCACCCAATCTACGCTAAACCACCCAGTTATCCTCTTGTTGGAATAGCTTTCAATGATGGGGTCTATGCCACAAGCCATGAGCCATTTGATCTAACTGAAGATGAATCATACTGTCTATCCCCACCTCGTTATGATAGCCCATCATATACCAGTCACCTCTTGGCACAAATGATCTCAAACAGCCCATTCTTTGTAACAGATGAAGATCCTTACCTATTGACCGAAGAAGATGAGCCATTTCCACTATCTTGTGATGAAGTCAAGCACATGACACGAGGAGGAAGAGTCTTTAAGCCACCGGAACTCAGTGTTGACAATCCAGCGGCCTTGGCAAGGAAGGAAAAAGTAGACCCCATTCAGGAAACTATTGAAGAGGATGATATCGTGATCAAACACCTAAAAAAGACAGGCGCCAACATTTCAGTTTGGGGTTTGCTCATGGCCTCCACAGCTCATAGGGAAGCTGTTCTCAAAGCATTAAGCGCAGCCCAAGTTTCTCTCGACACATCTCCGGATCAACTAGCCAGTATAGTAGGGGCAACTTATGCTGAAAATAGTCTATCCTTCTCAGATTCAGACCTCCCAAAAGAAGGGCCGAGCCACACAAAGCCATTGCACATTACAATTGATTGCAATGGAATGAGAGTCCCTCTGGTCTTGGTAGATAATGGAAGTGCATTAAATGTCTGTCCTCTGAAGACTGCGACTTGCCTCGGGTTCAAGACAGACGACTTCAAACCAACTAGCCAAGGCGTCAGAGCTTACGATAATACAAAGAGGGATGTACTAGGGACTTTGCAGTTACTAATATCCACAGGTATAGCGGACTTCCCTGTGGAATTTCAAGTCTTGGATATTCAATCATCCTTCAACCTATTACTAGGGAGACCGTGGTTGCATCAGAAGATTAAATTCATCAAGGACGGTTTGGTGATCACACTTCACGGGGATGCCGAAATTATGGGGATTGTGAATGAAATAGAAACCAAGGATAAGTCACTGCCTAAAATTCAACCCAAAGAAAAAGAAATACAACTCAGCGGGTTTGAATTTGAAAATATTCATGCGGTTCAGTGGGACGATTCTGCAAAAGAGCTGGTACCTATCGATAATACGTTCAGTTGTTGTGTGGCCAGCATGTTCAAAAGCATGAGATTCTTCCCAGGCATGGGTTTGGGTCATAGACAACAAGGGATTAAAGCTGCACCAGTCATTCAAGAAGTAGTTGGGACATTCGGATTGGGGTACGAACCTACCAAAGAAGATTGGGCCTGTTATTGGAAGATAAAAAAAGATAAGGCGAATGCAAAGAGACAAGGACATGTCATCGACCTAATCAACATGAAGCCATATCGCAAAACCCTGAATGGGCACTTTGTGAAAGCAGGGGAAGATTTCCCTTATTGTGGTTTTCCAGAACCCTTTATCGACCACGTCACAGGTACCCGTCAACCGGGATTTGAGATTTTCTTTGGAATGAGTTGGCCTGACAAGGAAGAAGACGAAGCATCTAAAGAACTCGAAGGAGCAGATGATTGGCAGACAACTGTGGATTCACTCAATATTTCTCAGATGTATCTCGAAGAAGGAAATGTGTCAGTCTTGTCAGTCAAAAGTAATGCTCAAAACCCACAGTCTGTAATCAAACCCGCAGTCGGGTCTCTTTCCAATTACCATGTAATGAGTCCTTTGTTGTATGTCGGGTCTGGTCATGATGAGTCTGTCGAGTCTGCAGTAAGTCCTGTCACCCCATCTATCTTTAATGAAATAGAAGAAGTTTCTGATTACCCCGAGTGCAATAATGATTTAACTGATAATCTGACTTCGAAGGATGAATCTTCTGATGAAGAAACTCCTATCGAATTAATTAAACAACTTGAACAAGAAGATGAACGTCGGGCTCAACCTGTAATGGAAGAAACAGAATTAGTCAATCTTGGGACTAAAGATATTCCTCAAGAGATTCAAATTGGAGTCACCTTATCTCCCAAGGAACGCGAAGGGATAGTGGATTTGCTCAGAAAGTTTAAGGACGTATTTGCGTGGTCGTATGAGGACATGCCAGGAGTAAGTACAGATATCATCCAACATCGGATTCCATTGCATCCAGATGCTAGGCCAGTAAAGCAGAAACTCCGACGTATGAAGCCAGAATGGACTTTGAAGATTAAGGAAGAGGTCACTAAGCAGATCAATGCTGGATTCTTGGAAGTGGTGGAGTACCCAGAATGGATTGCTAATGTAGTCCCAGTTTCCAAAAAAGATGGGAAAGTGAGAATGTGCGTGGACTTCAGAGATTTAAATAAGGCCAGTCCAAAAGATAGTTTTCCATTGCCTCACATAGATGTATTGGTCGATAATACAGTAGGGCACGCCATGCTTTCTTTTATGGATGGGTTTTTGGGTACAACCAGATAAAGATGGACCCTCGCGACATGCAAAAGACATCATTCATCACGCAATGGGGAACATTTTGCTACAAAGTCATGCCTTTCGGTTTGAAGAACGCTGGGGCTACCTATCAGAGAGCAGCTACGACCTTATTGCATGACATGATACACAAGGAGGTCGAGGTCTATGTGGATGACATGATAGTGAAATCCAAAGAACGATCGGGACATGTCGCTGCATTAGAGAAGTTTCTTACAAGGATCCAAAAATACCAGTTACGCCTTAATCCTCAAAAATGCGTATTCGGAGTGACTTCTGGAAAATTACTTGGATTCGTAGTCAGTCAAAGGGGGATTGAAGTAGACCCTGGAAAAATCAAAGCTATACAAGAAATGGCACCTCCTAAGACTGAAAAACAGATTCGGGGGTTCTTAGGCAGAATTCAGTATGTCAGCAGATTTATCGCTCAGCTCACCAATGTGTGCGGACCTATATTCAAGCTTCTCAAGAAAAACGAGCCCACAGTATGGAATGAGCAATGCCAAAAAGCTTTCGATCAAGTTAAGGAGTATCTCTCAAATCCGCCCATTTTGGTTCCACCTACCCCAGGTGAACCTCTCCTCCTTTACTTGTCAATCACGGAAGAAGCTATGGGATGCATGCTGGCACAGTACGACAAAGACAATCACAAAGAGAGGGCCATCTACTATATCAGCAAGAAGATGTTAGAATATGAACAAAAGTATTCATCTCTCGAAAAGACTTGCCTAGCACTAGTATGGGATACTCAAAGGCTTCGGCATTACATGCTCTCTCATTCAATCATTCTGTTATCTCGGATGGACCCCCTAAAGTATCTCTTCGAGAAGCCGGCATTGACAGGTAGAACTGCACGTTGGTTGTTGCTGTTATCAGAATTCGATATTACGCATGTCACGCAGAAGTCTGTCAAGGGAAGAGCAATAGCAGAATACTTGGCGGATCACCCAGTGGCAGAAGGAACAAGACCTATCGATCAATTTCCAGATGAAAATATCTTGAACCTTGAAGAAGAATTGCGAGATAAAGTATGGCGGTTATACTTTGATGGAGCGGCGAATCAGAACGGGTACGGAATAGGGGCAGTCTTATTCTCTCCTGAAGGATGTCACATTCCGATTGCTATTAAGTTAGCTTTCTCCAATACTAATAATACCGCTGAATACGAAGCATGCATTGCCGGGCTCGAGGCTGCTTTGGATCTGGGTATCACAGAAATTGAAGTATTTGGAGATTCAGCCTTGGTTATACATCAGTCGTTGGAAGAATGGAAAACTAAGGATGTGAAACTGAAGCCCTATCACGAGTATCTGCTAAATTTAGTAAGGAAGTTCAAAGCCATTTTGTTCCAACATCTTTCAAGGGAAGAGAACAGATTCGCTGATACTCTGGCTATGCTTTCTTCGATGATTCATTTGCCTTCAGGCATGGAACTAAGGCCTATTACAGTAGAAATCAAAGATAAACCAGCATATTGCCATCAGGTCGACATCGCTGCTCGACTCCCTGACGGAAAGCCATGGTACACTGACATCCAGAAAGTATTGGAAAGACAAGAGTATCCAGTTGAAGCATCAAGGAAAGAACGGCAAACCTTATAGAATTCGCATCCCAGTTCATCCTGTGCGCAGGAAACTTATATAAGAGGTCTTTTGATGGAATTCATTTGTCATGTGTTGACGAAAATCAAGCTGAACAGTTAATGGAAGAGTTGCATTCTGGAGACTGTGGACCGCATATGAGTGGAAAAATGTTAGCCAAACGAATCATGAGACAGGGGTATTATTGGCCAACAATGGAAACAGACTGTCATAACCTGGTCAAGACTTGCCATAAATGTCAAGTACATGCTAACCTCATACATGTACCTCCATCTCAGTTAGTTGGGTTGACTTCGCCATGGCCATTTTTTGTCTGGGGTATCGACATAATTGGCAAAATCACACCTAAAGCATCGAATGGACATGAGTATATTCTCGTGGCTATTGATTATTTTACAAAATGGGTGGAGGCTACCTCATATGATGTTCTCACTGCATCCAAAGTTGCCAAGTTCGTCGAAACACATATTATCAGTCGATATGGGGTACCTTCTGAACTGATCTCTGATAACGGGTCACATTTCAAAGCTGAATTTATTTCCCTATGTTCAAAGTTCAAGATCCGACACCACAAATCATCACCCTACCGTCCCCAGACTAACGGAGCAGTTGAAGCAGCCAATAAGAATCTCAAGACAATCATCAGGAAGATGTGTCAATCTCATAGGGATTGGTCTGAAAAATTACCATTTGCACTCTGGGCATACCGTACCTCGATACGATCTTCCACCGGAGCCACCCCTTATTCACTAGTGTACGGAATGGAAGCTGTCTTGCCAGTTGAAATGGAAATCCCGTCCCACAGAATTCTAATGGAAAGTCAGTTATCTGAAGCAGACTGGGTTCGTCACCGATACGAAGAGTTGAACTTAATCGATGAAAAACGACTTAAAGCGTTATACCACGTGCAAGTCTATCAGAGAAGAGTCGCTCGGGCATTTGATAAAAAAGTTAAAGTTCGCAACTTACATGTTGGAGACCTCGTACTTAAAGAAAATCGAGCACCCATCTTTGATCCTAGAGGCAAATTCAAGCCCAATTGGGGAGGTCCTTTCATTGTCAAGGAGGTACTGCCTGGGAAAGCTGTCAAACTCCAAGATCACGATGGCATCGAATTACCAGAACCGACAAACCTTGACCAGATCAAGCGGTATTACATTTGAGGAGGCCATCTTCGGTCGAACCAATTTTTCTGTCACCCAATTAAATATCTCCTTTCTCAGCCCCTTGCAGCCAAAAAAAAAAAAAAAACTTTCTTCTTTCTTAGCTCGTTCACCTAACCTAGGGGAGGGAAATTTTCGAACTACGTTTTGGTCTGATCCCAAAATTCTGGGGTACGTAGGCAACCTGAGAAGTTACTTCAGGCCCGACCAGTTCAAAAAAATATATATATGTTCTCCCGTAAAGAAAATTTGTCATCTCGGATTTTACTTAGACTTACTCAGATTTTGCTCAAACCTGTCGAGATTCTTTCTCGGATTTGCTTAGATGCCGCCGAGGGTCATCTCGGATTTTACTCAGACCTACTCAGATTTTGCTCAGACCTGTCGAGATTCTTTCTCGGATTTTGCTCAGATACCGCCGAGGGTCATCTCGGATTTTACTCAGACTTACTCAGATTTTGCTCAGACCTGTCGAGATTCTTTCTCGGATTTTGCTCAGATACCGTCGAGGGTCATCTCGGATTTTACTCAGACTTACTCAGATTTTGCTCAGACCTGTCGAGATTCTTTCTCGGATTTTGCTCAGATACCGCCGAGGGTCATCTCGGATTTTACTCAGACTTACTCAGATTTTGCTCAGACCTGCCAAGATTCTTTCTCAGATTTTACTTAGATACCGCCGAGGGTCATATCAGATTTTACTCAGATCTACTTATATTTTACTTAGACCTGCTCAATTTATTTTTAGATTTTACTTAGTTTATCTGAATTTCTGCAAAAACATGTTGCACGGATTTTATGTTGACCTTACACAGTTTGCTATCCTCTCAGCATGAATGTGCAGAATGGAGATGCGCATTTTCAAAATCATCACTACATAATGGCACACACGTGCACCCACATTGCATTTGCATTAGTCAAGGAGAATTTTTTTTCAAAATTCAAGGATCTGACATTTTTCCAATGAGAGGTTATTCTCAAGGATCTGGACACTTTGACAAATTGCCGAATCAGGCTGCAAAATGGACTGTCACTAGCTTTGGCATTCGGATGCCGCACTATCTACCACAATAGATTGGGCATCTAGTTTGCTACCACCCTCTGCCAAAGAGGGGCATCTGTAGACACCCCATTATTGCATCTGCCTAATTCGACAATTCGTCACCCGATTTTGGTGGATTCCTAATGATGAATATAAAAGAACTCGAAGGCTTGTGAGTACTGCTTGGTTCCTTCTGTTTCTAGTTTCTTTTCATCCTCCCTACTCGTCACGACTTGACCTAGAAATTTACGCACGCTTAGGATCGCTACATCTTACACCCGACTTAACAAGCACGTACGCATAGGTTCGCTACACATTTCGATAATTTAGAGACCTCGCTACGCTAGGAAAATATGGATTTGAGATTTAGAAACAAACACACAGGGACTGAAAGAAATCTCACGCAGAAATTCCTAAAAATCTATAAAAATCATCAAAATGACGAAAATACCCTTCATAAATTTCTGATGTCCGAAAAGTCTCAAAAGTACCCCCATTGCACTCAGAACGTGATTTCGAGTCTAACGGGACCCAAATTGATGAAAACAGAGAAATTTGTAAAAATTTGTAAAAAAATCATTAAAATGACGAAAATACCCCTCATAAATTTTGGATGTCCGAAAAGTCTCGAAAGTACCTCCATTGCACTCAGAACGTGATTTCGAGTCTAACGGAACTCAAATCGATGAAAACAGAGAAATTCAAGAAAAATCGTCAAAAATCGTAAAAATGACCAAAACGCCCCTTAACATCTAACTCTAACATAGAAACCTTGATCCCTAGGAAAATAAAATTCAAATAAAAAAATTAAACTAAAATAAAATTAAAATTGAAAATTAAAATAAAATCCAAAATCTAAAATTAATTTAAAATCGTAAAATCAAATTAAAATTCAATACCAAAATAAAAATTACATTTTCAAGAAACCGATTAAAATACAAAATCAAAATCAAAATCAAATTGAAAATCAATTTAAAAATCACTCAACCAATTAAAATGAAAAATTGAATTAAAATTTTAAATCAATCAACCAAATCAACCAAAAATGTAATTAACAAATCAAAATCCATTCGATCACATTTAAATCGAAATCCAATCAACCGACCAATTAAAAATTGAAATCAATTTAAATTTCAAATTAAAATGCAAATTAATCAATCCGTTCAAAATTTAAATTAAAATTAAAAATCGAATCACCTAACCAATTAAAATATAAAAATAAAATCGAACGATCAACCAATCAAAAATCAAAATTAAATCAACCAACAACTAAATTATTCAAATTAAATTCTAATCGAAATTCAAAATTTAAAATCAAATACAAATTCAAATGTAATTTAAAACATCAAATTAAATTTCAAATCAAAACATCGACTAAAATATAAAAAAAATTCGAAATCAACTTATTAACCAATCACGACTCATTGGTGGAGAATTACCGTAGTACGAGTAGCGTAGGAACCCCCTCTCTCATTCTTTAAAAAAATAAATAAATAATAAAAATTAAAAATTAAAAAAAGAAAAAAAACACATTTTTCCTCTTCTTCCCCAACGCCTTCTCCTCCCCCACGTCTTCAACTCTTCCTTCTCCATCTTCTCCAACCACGTTTTGGACCACCCACACAACACCCACTTTCTTCCCCACTCCTTCTCCAACTCTCTCCATCACTCTCCACTACATAACCTCCCTTCTCCAACTGCTGCCATGCTCCCACGTTGGACAGCAACCATGCTCCATCTTCTCTCACTCTCTCTCTCTCACACACACACACACACCCACACCCACACCCACGTTTCATAGAGAAACCATTATAAAAGCGGGGAAGGAGGATTTTTGGGAGAGGCGGCCATTAAAACAAAAAAAAACAGCAACCTTAAACCTGCAACTACAGCCCACATCTTCATAAGATAGCCAACTTTCCCTCACATTTTAGAGGACCGATTGCAGCCCCTTTGCTGCACAAAAAACCAGCAACTCTCCTCCTTCATCCCTTTGATCTCTCTCATTTCTCTCTCTGATATTTGATGATACAACCATCATCAAACAAAAAAAATCAGCAACCATTAAAAAAAAATAGAGACGTTTTTTTTTGGGCTGCCATAAAAAAAAAAATATTTTCCTTCTTCCATTAAAGCTGCAATCTTATTACTCAGTCTCCTTTCCAACTCATTTGCAACAATACCCATCTTCTCAGCCCCTTATCTTCCTTGTTAGTTGCTGCCCCAATGTTTTTTTTTTTAGCCATTCTCCTTCCTCTCTAATAGCTAATGTTGCTGTCATTAAACACCTCCAACAGCCAACCTTTCTGCTATTAAATCATTTCCTTCAATGGCCTATCTCATATTTCATTGATTCCATTACAATACCTTCAACAGCCTTGCCGCATTCACATCACCGACCAGCCATCATAGTCATCATATTCTTCACTACCCAACACAGTCACCTCACTCTCAGCCATCATCCTCTTCGCAGTGCAGCCACTCCTCTGTCCTATTTCTCAACAGCAAATACTTGCAAGCCTCCAAGTCGTACCTGAAGGAACCGACTCCCGATAATTCTCCTTATAGGTGAGTTCACTGTTGGATTTTTTTTTAATTTTGTTGTTTTCGTCTTTACGACATTTTTTTATGTAGGATTAAGAGAAACGTTGTTTATGTGATTTTTGTTCATCCTTACACATTGAATAGGATTAGATAATTTTTTTTTTATATTTTTATAACGGTAGGACTAAGAGAGTTTTCTTTTATTTTATGTAGTTTTTTTGTGTTTTTATGTTAATAAGATTAGGATTTTTTTTTTTTATGTATCTTTTTCTATGCTTTATTTATTCTTTTTGCATATCGGTAATATTAGGGAACATGTTTAGACATCTCTTTTGTTTGAAATTTTTTTTTTTTCTTTCTCTTTCTTCTCTTATTTATTTTTACATATCAATAGGGTAGGACAATATATATATATATTGTTGATTCATTTGTATTTTATTCTTTTGCATATTAATAGGTTAGGAGTATTTTTTATGCCTTTGTTTTGTTTATTTATTTTTATTTTCTATTCATTTATTCTTGATTTTATTTTTTAAATGCCTCTAAACTAATTCATTGATTTTTGGGGTATACGTGGCATTAATGACAATGTTCGAGTTTCCAAAATATTAGTGTATCAATTCACCCATATTTTTTGATTAATAGATCGACTGAATCAATTCACATATACCAAGTTGATGGACCGGCTCATTAATGTTGATTTTATTCGACTCAATGAAAATTAATGGTATACACTAAACACAAAAATAAAAAATCGATTTTCACAATAAAAATTGTGAGTCAACTCGCTGATTTTGGGGGACATCGAAAATTTGAATTGATTTTATTTTCAAATTAAGCACGTGGGTTAAATCACCGATTTAATACACGTGGCGAATTTTAAAAAAAAATCAAGGTTCTTTGGATTAACAAATTGTGAGTCAACTCACTGATTTTAGGGACATTGGAAGTTTGAATTGATTTTTTTTTAGCATGTGGGTTAACTTACCGATTTAATATATGTGGCACTTCAAAAATTGTGAGTCAACTCGTCGATTTTAATACACGTGACATTTCAAAAATGGAATTTTTAAAAATTAGGCACGTGGATTAAATCACCAATTTAATACACGTGGCGATTCCAAAAAATTATGATTCTTTTGGTTAACAAATTGCGAGTCGATTCGCTGATTTTTAAAAATTGAAAATTTGAGTCGATTTTATTTTAAAATTAAGCACGTGGTTAACTCACCGATTTAATGCACGTGGCAACTCAAAATTTGTGAGTTAACCCACTGAATTTAATGCACGTGACGACTCAGATATCAAATTTCTTTGATAAATATCATCAATGAGCCAATTCATTAATTTCATGTACGTGGCATTGAAAATCAGTTTTCTATTATTCAAAGTATGATCGATTTGATCCATTAATTTTTGGTGTCATGAATGCCTCATTAAATCATGTAATTATTTTAACCGTAGGATTTGTTTAGTAAATCCGATGCAATTTGATGATGATTGGACCCTAGTTTGACTTTTAGTCTTTGAATATTGACTGTAGGATATTTTTGGATCGCAGTAGAGACTGATAATTTTGATCAGGCGGGTTCGGTGCCTAACACCTTCCGAAATCCGTAACTTGACCCCTTACCCATCTCTCTGATCCACGGACCGACCCATGTCTATTTGGAGTTAATTTTGGTTCCTAGACCTAAACTAGGTGGCGACTCCCTATTCTTTTAGAAAATCACCGAGATACATAGATCGGACCACTAATCCGCTATTTAGCGGACGGCCGCGGGGGTCGAGGCGATTTCAGTTATTGAGTTGATTTTTGAGACCTCAACATGGCATTTCCAAAAGATGATTATCCCTTACCAAACATTGACATGCTAGTAGATGTCACAGCAGGTCACGAAATTTTCTCTTTTCTAAACAGATATCGTGGTTATAATCAAATCAAGATGGCACTATAAGATGTTGAAAAAATCTCATTCCGAACACCATTAGGAAATTACTATTATGTAGTCAGGCCTTTTGGACTAAAAATGTTAAAGCCATGTAATACCCTTAATTTTTAATTCGTATCTTGAGGAAATCAAATAGTGAAAATTTGAGAATATTTTAAAAGATGGACTTATGGTAAAATAATTGGATTTTGTTCTATTCATTTTTAACAAAATTTGACTTTGGCCATTGGACTCAAAATGGCCAAAAAACATACTTTAACTTGCAAGCACAAGAGAATTCGAGTTCGAATGGAAAAAGTTATAAAATCCTTGATTTACGTTTCATTTGAGACCTAAAAAGATGAATTTTCATTAGAATGAGAATTAGTAAATGAAATCTAAAATTTTGTGAATAAATCAATAATATGAAATTAAGGGATTTGTATTTGATGTTCTTGGTAAAGCATGGTTTAGCTTGAGTTTATCTAAGAATAAATCATCAAAATTAGGAAATCAAACACTCAACTCAATAATTCCTACTTAAGAATTCTCACAATGAAAACTATGAAGTATAAGGTAAATGAAAAATTAACGATGCGAGAGAATATTACTCCAGCTTCATTGACCACTCTAATGGAGGGTTTAACTGTTGATCATCGCAAGAAACAACAAATAAGAAAATAAAATAGAAATGAGAGATGAAAAAGATGAAGGTTTCTTTTATTGATCTTGAACATGAACATTAGCTAAATCATCCTTCATTACAAAGCTTCCAATTAAATTAAAAACTAAACTAAAATTAGAAGAAGAAAAGAGAAAAATATAGAAAATTTTAGAAGAAGAAGAGGGACCCAAGAGGGATCCTTTATCTAGAGATTGAAATTCTACTTATAGAAAAAAAATGTGTGTAGAAGAGTCCAAAATTAGTCTCCACTTTTCTTTGCACAAGAGGACAAAAGAGGAGAACATGAGTTAAGAATTAAGGCATTCCAAAGTGGGCCCAAATACTTTTGCCTTGAGAATTGGACTACAAAATACTGATTTTCTGCATAAGAAACGTAAACAAATTTATAAAATAATTTATGTATAATTAAGCCTACTTATTATCTAATAACATGCAACATGATGTTTTGAGGCTTATCATGATTATTACCTTAATACGGAGAATAGGGACAAAAATTAAGAAAATGTCCGGGAAATATGCATATAATTTAGTGTTTCAAGACACTCATCAACTACCATTGGCTACATTAGGAGGAAGTAAAATCAAGGAACCAATAAATTTAAAATGGTTGAAGGCCTATTTCAGTTAGAAGTGGTAAAGTCCTAGATTATTAAATGTTAAATCATTATGCGATGTTTTAAGTTTCTTACTTTCAATTTATTTTTCTTCATTATAGTACTGTGATAAATCCATTAAAAAAAATCCACATTTCCACATTTAATTCTTTAAACTCTTCAGAATTACAAAAGGAGGCACAAATTCAAAAAGTACAATTATAGCTAAAAGAGATAAAACAGTGACACACCTAATCAAAGCAAGCCATCTAATAAAGATAATTCGTCGGGAAGAAGAGACTCTTTTACATAAAAAATTTGACTTGAACGGATACATGCTTGGTGTATAACCTCAAGTTTTTTATTCGTATCTCGAGAAAAAATAAAAAATATAATTTTGAAAAAGTTGTAAAAGTAGGACTTAGGATAAAATTTTAGGATTTTGTTATTGTCATTTTTAATGAAATCTATCTTCACCATTGGATTCAAAATGGTCAAAAAACATACTTTAGCCTATAAGCACATTCAAATGCGAGTCCAAATAGAAAAGTTTCAAAATCCTCGATTTTCGAGTCGTATGAAGCTAAAATAATGACTTTTTGTCAGAGTAAGAATTTTTAAAATTTTATCACACCTTTGAGTTTTTAATAAAAAATTATAGAAAATAGACTATCTATTCGTTATTTTTGGAGTCTAAAAAGTCGAATTATCGTTAAAAACGGAAACGACGTCAATTGTTAGGGTCCCATCAAGCTGAGAAAGTAAATTTTTATTTGAGATAGAATTTGTAGAATTTAACCATACCATTAGATCTGAAATGAAAAATTATACAAAATAGATTATTCATGCATCACTTTTGGTATCCGGACAATTAAGTTATTGTCAAACGAAACAATAGGTAAAATATCGATTTTATCCCAAAACTTATATAAATAATTTTTAAAATGAATTTACTATTCATCATCATTTTAAATCTTCCAAAATCAGCTAAGGTGTTTTAACAAAATTCATTTTATTTTTTTTAAATCCTCAACCTTAGATTCGTCACGAACGGGTCGTCGTTGACTTCTGACGTAGAAGGGAAAAAAGTCCACAGCCTCGACTTCTATAAAATCAACCAAATTTCTTTTCATTTTCTCTTCTCTTTCATCCCATTTCATCAAATATTATTCATATCTGATACAGGGGTTTCGATTTTTAAATCTCGAATTTCATCAATTTTGAGGTCAAATCGTCCATCGTCACAGAAGAGAGAAAGAACGACAGCATCGAGATCTTCAAAATCCCCAAGCTAGATTCAAAAATTAGTTGCCTTAACATCTGATCTATCTCAATATTTGTGTCAATCATCTCGATTTCTACGCACGTGCTTCAATTCTAACGCACAAAGATTGTAAGGACTCTCAATTTCTATTGGTAATCATAGATCGTGAAAATTACATTGAAGATTTTAACATAAATTTGTTATGTATTTCAAGAGCATAGAATTTTTTTTATTATTTCAAATCCGTCAGGACCAGCATATTTGATGTGTTTAATTGTATTTTATAACAAATTATACGTGGGTAGGACATTTCACCGGGTTATTTCGGCAAATAGAATTTTGTGCATTACTCGAATCCCATTTTGATTTAAGTTTTGTAAATTTTCAATTTAAATGATAAAAATGAAAAGTGAAATATAAAAAATATGGGATATCACGCCTCGTACACGTGTCAAACTGGACCCGTGATCAATTGGGATAGCGGTGTGGTAGCAGTACTACACATGGTAGGCTCCATGAGCTGACACGTGGCTACGGGTAGGAAATACAACCAAGGAGTGATGTCTGCATTTTACATTGTAATATTGTGTATAGGCTAGTGAATGGATATTTAGGGATAATAATATTGGTTGCATGTTTATTTACTTTCTGTAAAACGAGATGCATTTTATGTTGTTCTATTATTTATTTTAGGCCGCATGGTCATAGTTACATGGTAGAAAACTAGATATCCATTCTCAACTCTGTAAAGTTAATTTCTCATTTATTTTCAAAGAAAATTTCTTATTTGTTTTTAAAGAAAGTAAATGATGTAAATATGTAGCTATTTTGTGAACTGTTAAAAAGCTTTTGAATACTTGAAAAGATAGTCTATCATATCATCTAGAGTTATATACTATTCTGGTATGTACGGTAGGGACAACTAAACTCATACGTAATATGGGACGTGTATAAAATTGGAGTTACAACTGAAATTCAGGTTTATTCCTCTCTATCTTTAGTAGTGAACTTGTAATGTAAAGGTGGTCGTATACGAATAGGATTGTACATTTGAGAATTACATGCACGTCTAATAGGCATAGACGAAGATGATTAGTCAGTGATTATTAACAATCTATAGTAGTCAAACATTCTGACATATTGAAAAGAGACCCATGGTTTATAGTCACGTCAAATGGCCAACCTGAGCCAGATAAATGATCCAACAAGTGTTGTAAACAATAACCACCCACAAAATAAGGAACTAATACTTTATTATGAAACATTATGTCCCGACTGGGAGCGATCCAGTCTTGAATCCCAATTCTCTAATTCAACTACTCCTTTATTTTGTATAATGTATATGTTTCCTTAATTTGATATATAAAATGAAATTCATGTTTAATGTTTTCATTTGGTCAATTAGATTTGTGTAAAAAGAAAATATTATAGTAAGTACTACTAATGGATATAATATGAATTTTAAAATGTTTAGTTACTCATCCTTGACTATATGTACTAGTTAATCATAGTTTCTTTTATAAAACTTTACATATGTTAAAATGATTCAATATGTTTATTTGTTCATGTTAAGAGAAGTTATTGGCAGAAATTGTTTGTTTCCCTACTAGGTAACTATTATTACTCACATTTGCCTTCTCCATTTTTTTGTTTCAGTTCTGGAGCTTAGCGAGGCAGGTGTAGAACATGAGTGAAGACTATCTGGTAGGTTAGATAGACGATCAGAGTCCGTTACTTGGTGAATACTGGGGTTATACTCCCTAGTGGCGTTAGTTCATTCAAGTAGTATTATGGGTCTTGTATTGAGAGTTAGGACTTTTCTTAGAATAATGAATGTTTTTATAATCCTGTATTTTATTTATTTTTCCGCACTCTGATCTATCATACATTATTAGATGTATATAAGCTTCCATTATTATATTTTGTATGTATATATAGGATATTATAGATTTTATTTATCTGGTGGAACAGGTTAAACGCCTTGGAATGCTAACATAAGCAGAGAAGAGCATGCCAAAATTTCGAGACACTATCTAGTGCCTCGAGATCTGACATGAGGCTTTGTGTAGTGTTTCGGAGGGCATCACATATGGTATCAGAGCATATCATTAGATCCATATGGGATACAGATCTACTATGTTTATAGGAGCTGGCTGATACCACAGATATTAAAGCGATAATCATATAGTGTCACTAAGAATTCGGTATTCAAGCTCATTAGTAATTCCGTATTGAAATTACGAGTTCTTCCGTGTCTAGAAATCTATAGAGCTTAGTAAGCCTAGAATAGGATTCTATTCTTATCTTATTTATATTGGAAAATAACAAGTTATACTATAAAAATATTTGTAAATGACCAGATTGATTAAGTACACATGCATACCATAGAGGTATGATAAAGCTGACTTGTTAAATGATCGTTTACAATCTATAATAGTCGAACGATTGATCTCTATTAGGGATAAACGGGCAACCTAAGCTGAAAAACATAGTTAACCAATTATAGTAAATTGTCAGACGGATCATAAAATCAGGAACTAACGGTGAGTTTCATATTGGTTAAGTACTAGAGCATTGATATATAGATCGATACTTTTATATCGGTTGTGTACCTCGTCATTCTTATCAAATACATCACTAGGATTAATATTCTTATGTCATGTTTATGTTTTTTTATTTTATTTTAAAATTGAGATATTTCATTACTATTTTATTAAATATTAGTCTATTTTGAGTGTTATTCATTTTTGTTTACCAATTTAAAAATATGCATTATTTGTAATAAATTAGCTTGTTTATTCATTCATGTTAAGAATATTAATTTAAAATATGAATTTACTATTGGATTTCTTTGTTACTCACCTTACCAAAAAAATATTTCAGATGGCCCAACTATCAAGATACTTATTTTTTATGGGAAATATTATATAGAGGAATCGCAAGATTAGGATGATGAACATTATTTATGTTATATGTGAGCTGAGATTAGAGTTTAATTAAACTATTTTTGTATATTTTTAGACTTCCTTGTATATATTAGCATCATGTGTGTTGTATATTGTAGCGCCCCGCCAAACGCTAACACAAATCCCAATACTGCCTCGAGGCACTAGGTGGCGCCTCGAAATTTCGGCATGGTCTCCTCTGTTTATGTTAGCGTTTCACGGAACTCAAACCTGATAAACAATACCAAACAATCCTGTATAAAGCAACGAACCCACAATGACTAATGGACGAAAGACAATAGATTTTATGAACAACAAAATAAGCAAGATTAGAGTTGCGCAAAAAGGTATAAAGTTATACAGGATTACAAAGTCTATCCTCACTCTAACATAGACCTAGCACTCGGTCCCAAAATACTATGTACACTTCCTAGGATGAACAGAATCCTAGTAGAAGTAGTCGTGTTGCTCACCGGACAACGGACTCTGGTCGTCGATCTGACCGACCAGGCGTTCCTCGGCTAATAGCTCAGCACCCGCTGCGCCAACTGAAGGCTCTGCAACTAAAAAAAAATGGAAGGAAAGGGTGAGTAACAATGGTTACCCAGTAGGTCCATAAACAATTCCTACTAATAACCTCCCCCAACGTGATCGAATAATCATACTGCGTTATTTCAAAACATGCAGGTTTTACAATAGAAACTACGATTTAACTGGTACATATAGCCAGGGATGAGCAACTAAACAATTTAAGAGTAACACATAGCATCAATCATCCATACTCATTATACAAATTCCATTTTATGCAAATACAGTTGGCAACATTAAAATAATAAACATGCTTGTCAGTCTATAGTTCGAAATATAACAGCAGATACATAATACAAGTGGTGGAGTAATGGAATTTGAGCGTTGGGATTCACGACTGGATCGTTCCCAGTCAGGACATGATGTTACAACATAAATCTGGTTTTTAGTTCCTGATTTTGTGGCCGGTCGCTGCACTTACCACACGGGTGACCATTTATCCGGCTCAGGCTGGCCGTTTGACATGACCGTAAGCAATGGGTCTATTTTCGATGTGTCAGAACGTTCGACTACTACTAGATTGTTAGTGATCACTGACTAATTATCTTCGTCTATGCCTATCAGGCGTGCATGTAATTCCCAAATGACACTCCACTCGTATACGACCACCTTTACAATACACGTTCACTGGTAAAGATAAGAAAGGAATGGACCCGGATTCCAGTTGTGACTCCACTCTCATACGCGTCCCATACCACGTATGAGTTTGGTGGTCCCTACCGTACATCCCAGGATAGTGTACCCCTCCGGATGATGTGACACACTATCCCTTCAGGCATTCACAAACCCTTTAACAGCTCACAAAATAGCTACGTACATATATGATTTTTCATTTAAAACAAAAGAGAAATTAACAGAACAGGGTTGAGAACGAATATCCAGTTCCTACCATGCAACCGTGGCCAATCGGCCTAAAATAAATAACAGTACTCAGCGCAAGCGCTAACATAATCGGAAATAAACATGCAACCCTTTCATTAATAACCTGGATATCCTTTCACCAACCTACACACAACATACAATGTAAAATGCAGACATCACCCCTCGGGTGTGATTCTGACATTTTACCGTTCATTCCCTTTTCCCATTCTCTCAACATTCTCATTTTTCATCATTTCAAATCAACCATTCATTTTCAATCTTTCAAAGTCATTATTTTGGTCTTTCCATTGAAAACCCTCAAAGTTTATTTAAAAACAAAGTCCCAGCGATGCTCGGGACCAAGGCTGTTAAAAATAGAGAAAGCTGGTGAAAATTTGGCTAAGTGTCAGAAACTCAAATTTTCAAAGTTCTCGAAATTAAAAACGGGTTTTTCGAAATGAAAGTCTTGATCATGAGATTCGACACCATATCGTTTTTGTAATCTAATTCAAAGAAATGCGAAAGTTATTTCATTTTAAAAACTTGCCGAAAACTTCGAAAATTACGTTTTGTTCTTTAAACCAAAATTCAGATTTTGATCCTTTGAGATTTGGATCTTAAAATCATTCCCATTGTTCCGAAATGGGGGGTAAAACCTTAATTTCATTAAAGAACTTAAAGTAAATGGAAAGTAAACATTTACTTAAATGTTTTTAATGAAATAAAGGGTGAGAAATAGTGTATAAGGTGTGAGGAGGTCAAACCAAGAGTCAGAACACTGTTCTGGTCAAAACTGTGTCTGTCGGTGGCTGAATCAATATTCTGTCGGTGGAACCGACAGAATACACATCGGCAGGTGTCGGTGGGACCGACGGTCCTGCTGACAGAACAAAGTTTTCGACGGTTTCTTGATTTCGTCGGTGGCAGAAGCAACATTCTGTCGGTGGGATCGACAGAATGCCTTCGGTAGGTGCCGGTGGCACCGACCTTTCCCACCTACAGCCTGAACCTTACTCGAACCTTCGAGTTTTCGATTCATGTTTCGGATTCTTCTTCCGTTATTCGAATCATTCAACCCACCCACGATTTTGTTATCAAAATTCGATAAAACATAAATAAAACACCTACTTCTACCATGAATTTGAAATCAAACACCAATTTCTACGGTTTAAATGCAAACAATAAGTTTTGTTTCAAAACCCTAAATGCACATTGAGAAATCTAAAGTTACCAATAGGAATTGAAAGTCCCCTACTTGTTTGTGGACGCCGAAAGCAATGAACTCGTATAAGGATCAAAGTTGGTGGTGAAGGAGTTGGTGTTGATTGAGTTTGATGTAAAGTGAGCTAGGGTTTGCAATCCCCTTTGACGACGGCACTCCTTTGCTTCTACAATGAATGGTGGGCCTAA
The DNA here is from genome assembly GCF_017979445.1 of Akebia trifoliata. NCBI lineage: Eukaryota > Viridiplantae > Streptophyta > Magnoliopsida > Ranunculales > Lardizabalaceae > Akebia > Akebia trifoliata. Next base: position 19,887,629 of record NC_141382.1, read on the forward strand.
CTCTCACTCGATGGAACCCTCGATGAGGATGTGTTAGGATCCACTCGAACCACACGGCTGGGTTTTGATGGAGGATGGGGAAAACAAATGAGAATGGGTTAACAAGGAGGGTGAGGTTTTAGCTATCGTTGTAGCCGACTTTGTCTTCTTCGTCGAAGTTCAACGGTCATTCATTCTTAACGGATCTTGAGGAGAAGAGAGGAGAATCCTAGGTTTTTGGGAAAATCTGAGCTTTGGATGCTTTGGATGCTTTGGAGAAGAAAGAAAGTGATTTAAAAGAAAATAAATTTTCTTTTATAACAAGGGCGAGGGCATACTTGTAATTTCCTTATTATTTCTAGTTTCGACCGTAACTTGACTATCCGGACTCGAAAAATGACAAATGAGTATTCCATTTTGAATAATTTTTCGCTACGAATCTAATGGAAATGTCGAATTTTCCTGATTCTCCCTCTAACGCAAATTTTCTATATGGGTCCCACTCGATGCGAAATTCGAGGATTTGTTAACTTTTTCACCCGAACTTGATTTCAAACTTGCTTATAGGTTAAGGTATATATTTCGATCGTTTTGAAACTAATGGCGAAGTCGATCTTCAATAAAAACGAACATAGCATAATCCGGGTACTTGACTCTAAGTTTTCTTTCTAAAATATTCTTCAAATAAATACTATTTGATTTCCTCGAGACACGAGTTAAAAATACGGGGTGTTACATCTATTCTTGTATATATATGTTTAGAGAGTGGGAGTTAGTATTTATGATGTGGATAAATGTTGATCAAAATGAGATGTGTATTTAATGTATGTATATTTTTGGGTTGTAATTGTAGTTATGTTATTTTTTGGAATGATATATATTTGTTATGATGTGGTAGTTGGAATGCAATTAGATATATAGATTTTGATTATACATGTATGTCTATACATGTGAAATTTTTTCATAAATACAATTTTTAGGGAAATTCTGTCGAAATTATTTGCAAGAAATCTATACCGTATTTAAGCTTTGAAGATCTTGATTTAAATTTTTTAATTTTGCTCCACCCTTGAGATTTGGGAAAAATTTAGATCCTAAATCGAGGTACGTGACATTTGATGTTTTAGTAGACTCCATTGCCCTAGTCATTTGCAATAGGTAATGCAATGACACATAGTATATACAAGAAAAGTCAATGGAAGAAGGAAAAGCAATATGACCAAATTTATCAAAATATTTCTTCTATAATTCGATGTCTTTTGCAAGCACCCAGAAGCCCTCTATCACAACAAATTACCTAGCAGAAGTGTTATTAGTGATATTTTATGGGTTAATTTCATAATCTGCCTATCTAGAAGTCTCAACAAAATTAGAAATGACGGTTCACCCAAAATGACCAACATCTACAAGATTGGCTGGTTTCACCACAACACAATCACTTTCAGTTTTCTCAGAGAGAATACTTTGTTTCTCATCCATATTTCCAACATTTACCCTAAGGATACTTGGACCAACATTTCTAACAGGTGTAGGGCATGATCACTAAAATTCTCTCTCATGACTACCCCCACTAAACCCTTTGACAGGTTCCTCCCTTTTTTGATTCTCAATGCCAAATCTTTCAACGGGTTTCCCCTTCTCATGGTTTCTATCTTCAAAACCTTCGACGGGTTCCCCTATCTATTGCAAGCATCTCCTCAGTTATCACATGGCTAAGCTTTATTGAAGTAGATTCACCTTTTTTAATGTCAGATAAGCCGACCTCCAAATCAATCTACCCAGGTGTCTCAAGTAGCCTTTGAGAATCAGTTCCAATTGTTTTCGAAGGCTTGACTTGATTCTCATCCGCCTTAGTATCATCATTTCCTGATAAATTCCTCTTGATGATAAGGGGAACTTCTTTTATGGATGATTCCTTGGGAATATGACTAGCTTGTGTTTTACTAGGCACAGTAAGAAAAGCTTTCGAAGTAGTTGCCCCATAACGATCTTTTAGAGGAGACAGTAAATTCACAACAACATCTTTAATTAATAGTATCGGCATCACTTCAAAAATTTCCATGAGGACATCCGAGGACACATTACCTCCCGAAGATATAATAGGTAGAAGTGCAATGATTTTAAAAGTAGGATCATTAACATTACGTCTCTTAGAAGGAGTTAAAACTGGTATGCTAGAATGTTTACCCAATGTCAACATTGAATGACCAATAGTAGGTGGGACACCACCAACACACCTAGGCACCTGGGCAATTGTTTTCTTGGGAAAAACTTTCTTCTTAACAGGGCACCTTTGGGAATGTCATCTTCAAAATGTCGAGAAGATTGACCCATTTGTTCTTTTCGGACCACCCTGACCTTTCAGGGGAACTTTGTCAAAGGATACCTTTTCATCTTCATTTGCATGTCCTAGGCCCTACTGATTTACTAGAAGCTTCTTAAGGCGAGGATAATTAGCGATGATCGTCTCAACAGTTTCTCCATAAAGCATAGAGTATTATAAATTAGAACTTGAAAATAAAGAAGAAAATTACTCTTAGACACAAATAGTAATCTATGTTGTTTTATAAACAACAGACGCCTCTACTCTGATTGACAACGAAGATGTAAATGGTTGCTGGCAAACTTGTCTTCAGGATACAACAGAGCCCAATTTTATCATAATTGTATATTTCCTCAAAATTTGCACTATTTTGAGAAAATCTATCACACTACAATCGAATACACATGTCGTTTTTATAGAAAGTTAAAATTAAAATTATTTTTATTATATTTTTTTAATAGAATTGATCACTATAAATAGAGAACAATTTCAAAAGTCACATCCATTTGTAAATGGATTAAAAAACTCAATAGGTATGAAACCCATTGGAACCACTAAGCACTTATTCAGATTAGAGAGTCTGTTAGGTACCCTGTGGGCTCCTTCGACACCTTTCGGGTCGGTTTTGGAGCCTATCCAAATTTGGACGACCCTCCTTTTTAATCTCTCTCTCTCTCTCTCTCTCTCTCTCTCTCTCTCTCTCTTTTCTTATATATATATATATATATATATATATATATATATATAAATAAGAAAAAAAAAATTATTAAAATTTTTATATAGGAGCTCTCAAGGAGAGTCTTTGGAATGAAGAAAAAGTTGACAATAAGTTCTTATTTATAGGTTTAAAACTCCCTCCAAAAAATTTAGGAAGCAATGTGAGATTTACAAATTATTTGAAAAAATAGTCAAAAAGTACTTTTACAATCTTCAATCCATGTGAAAATATATCAACCAATAGAAATGCTCTAAATAAAAAATACTTACTTTTACTTTAACAAAAAAGTACACTAATTATAAAGTAACTTTCAAATATCATTTTAAAAACAAATTAAATTAATTTTATTTGAATCAATTCTAAATAAATATTAATAACATTTATTTTAACAATCCCCCACTTGATTCAAAAAATAATTAATTAAACAGAGGTAAACTGATGTGTATCAGAATGATCGTAATAAGTATAATCATAGGTACCTAATGGTTTGAACCTTTGACTTGTATATATAATTAAAAAATTATAAGATATTTAAGTAGCTTATAGCTTTGAACTTAAATTCTATTTAATAAACTAGAATTAGATATACACTTATTATAATCTAACTCATTAGTGACAAAGGCTGGCGCTTTGCAGTCATGCACTTAAATCCTAATTTTCATGAGTATTTTAGAGGGTGGATTAATTCTCTATTTAAAACAGTTAAACTTTTATACTCATGTAGGTGAATTTGTCATAGGTGTTCTTGTAACTTCTTTAACACCCAAGCTTAAGGTTGCCTACAAATTCATTAAGAGTTTAACTCTTCCTCTTCATATTACAAGATATGTGCACTCAATAACATCATAGGGATAGTCAATATATAAATATTTTGTGCACTTACAAAGATAGTAAAATATCTTCTTATCTTTTTTAACTTAGAAAATGAGATCTACAAAAATCTATTAAGTTGAAGTTCTACTACTCTATCTTTATGGATATCGATCTTAGGCCCATCCCCCTCAATGTTCTCAAAACTACCTCTCTGAGTAGTACTTCTATTAACGGATCCGTTAACATTTCTAAACTTGGTACGTACTTAAGCACAATCACCCCATCTATCAACATTTGTCAAACAATATTATATTTAAGGCTTATTTGTCTTGATTTACCCTTATATTTTTTGTTTCCTGAAATGGCTAACACAACTTTATTATAACAATAAATATTAATTGCATAATCACGAATAGAAGTTAATGGAATAAATCTAATAAAACTTCGAATCCATTCTGTTACTTTTATCGCAACCAATAATACTATGTATTCGGATTCCATACATGATATAAAAATGCAAATTTATTTCTTTGACCCCCACGATATCATTCATCTTGCTAAAGTATAGATCCAACCACTTGTAGACTTTGAATCATAATAAGCAAAATTCCATGTAGCATCTGAGAACCTTTCTGCTAGTTTAGGTTTATTACTATATTGGAAACAATAATTTGTAGTACCTTTTAAATATTTTAGAACCCTTCTAATAGCTTCCCAATGTTTAGGTCCTTGATTATTTGTAAATCTATTCAATGCCCCTACTATAAAAGTTATACCGGGTCTTGTACATTGCATTAAATATATAAGGCTATCAAATATTTTAGAGTATTCTAATTGAGATTCCACTCTACCAGTACTCTTAAATAATTTCTTATATGGATCACAAGGAGTAGGAGAATGTGAACAGTTAAACATAATATTGGTTTTCAATAATTTTTCAACATAATATGTTTGAAATAAACTAATGGTTTACATTTTCAATGTCTTTTATATCAAAAGATGATTTAAGATAATTTTTAGTTTCTATAATTATATCAATATATGTACCCAAAACTAATATATCATCTACATATAATAACACAATCACATAACTTTAATTTATCACCATACTATAAATAAATTTATCACTCACTTGATTTAAAATCAATTTTTTTTTCTTATCAAATTTATCATGTTACTATTTTGGTGATTGTTTAAGATCATATAAAGATTTATTTAATTTACAAATAAAATTACTTTTACTTGATTATACATAACCTTATTATTGCTCTAGGTAAATTTCTTCATCTAAATCACTATTTAGAAATGTAGTTTTTACATCCATTTGGAGTATATACAAGTTATGAATATATTCAAATGTTAAAAGAACTCTAATAGAGGTTAATCGAGCAATGGGAGAAAATGTATCAAAATAATCTATTCCTTCTTTTTACATAAACATTTGGCTACTAATCTTACCTTAAATTTTTTTTATACTACCATCTGGTTTTAGTTTCTTTTTGAAAATCCACTTATGTCCTATAACCTTACAGCCTGGAGGTAAAGATACTAAATCCTAAGTTTTATTAGATTTAATAGATTCTATTTCATCATCCATAACTTCTTTTCAAAATATAATATCTAAAGATGTTATAACTTCTTTATAAATCTTAGGATCTACTTCTAAAACATAAGTATAAAAATCTGGACCAACATTATAATGTGGATCTTTTATTGGTCTCTTACTTTTCTTAAATTATAGTTCTTCATTATCTTGTCTTTTTCCTAACACTTGTTCAGAATGAGTTTTATTTTGAAAATCAGAAACATTATCTTTAGATTGAAATTTTTCAAAGAATTGTACGTTTCAACAGATTTGATAATAACATTATCATCTAAGTTTCAAAAATGATAAGATTTACTATTTTTGGCATATCCTAAAAAAGCACACTTATATGTTCTAAAGTCTAATTTTTTTAATTTTGCCATCTGATTTTTGACATAAGGTAAACAATCCCAAATACACAAATATTTAAAATTAGGTTTCCTATTTTTTCATAGTTCATATGGTGTTTTGTTAACTTTATAATATGGAACTCTATTTAAAATATGTCATGCAAAATGCAAAGCTTCACCCCATAAATTCATAAGTAAACCAGAATTTAAAAGCATAGAATTAATCATTTCTATTAATATCCTATTTTTATGTTCTGCTATACAATTTTGTTAGGGTGTTCTTGAGGTAAAAGTTTCATGTATAATTCCAAAAAATTTTACAATTAAGAGTAAAATCATTATCAAAATATTCCCCTCATCTATCACTTCCTAAAATTTTAATTTTTTTCTAATTGATTTTCTACTTCTGTTTTGTATAATTTAAAAACTTCAAAAGTATCATTTTAATTTCTTAACAAACATATATAATAGTATCTACTAAATCATAAATATAAGTAATAAAATATATTTTACCACGTCTAATTAGCATATCATTTAATTCACAAAAATCTGAATGTATTAATTCTAAGATAATAGAAGCTCTTTCTACACTACGATGTGATTTCTTTACTATTGTAGACTAAATACAAACATGACATTTATCATCATTTTTCTTATTAAACTTAGGTACTAAGTTTAAATTCATCTATTCTTTACAGCTTGAGAATTTAAATATCCTAATTTAGCATGTCACAAATCAAAAGACTCGACAAAATAAGTAGAAGTACTATCATTGATTATATTCAATTAATCATATTGTTTACATCATACCCTTTGCCAATGAAAACATCATCATTGGTCAAGATCAATTTTCCAAAATAAAGGACTAACTTGAACCCATTTTTGTCTAACAAACAAGCATAAATTAAATTCTTCCTAATTTTTAGAACCTGAAGAACATCTTTTAACAAAAGAATTTTTCTAGAAGTTAGTTTGAGTTCCACAATACTGGATCCCACAATCTTAATAGTATAAGAATTTTTCTTGTTAAGTTGTCCTTCATCTTGAGCTTTGTAAGATTTGAAAGTAGGTCTATCAAATGACACATGCCATGTTGCATCTAAGTCAATCCACCAATATCCTTTCATTTCAATCATATTTACTTCAGACACAACAACAACCACTACATCCCCTACCATGTTAGATTTGATTTTTTATTTCTATCTTTGACGTTTTCTATAATATCTTGCAAAATATCATTTTTCCCACACACATAATAGTCACCTTCATTCTTTTTTAACTGACCATGATCATTTTTTTAATAAATTTCTTAAATGATTTCCTATTGAAAAAATACTCGTTGTCTTTTTTTCTTTTCTTGAATTACAGATTCAACTATATGACCTTTGATAGATTTAGAGTAATCATCTTTTCTATCTCTAATCTTATTTTCTTCTTCTATTTTTAAATCTTTGAAAATCCCATCTAGAGTTTGTAAATTCTTATTGTGAGATGGAGTTTTTTTATAGTCTTTCCAACTAGGTGGTAATTTGGAGATAATTACACCCGCTTGGAAATTTTTAGGAAGTTTAATATTTTCTTCTTCCATCTTAGTAAAATTAAATTGCAACTCTTGAACTTATTCAAGAATAGATTAATTTTCTGCCATTTTAAAATTGAAGTATTTAGAAACTAAAAAAGCTTTTGTACCCGCATCTTCGGTTAAATACTTTTTTTCTAGTAAGTCCCATAATTCTATGATAATTGTGTACTTGCAAAATGAGTTGACCAATCTGTCAATCATCACATTGGATCGCTCGCAGTCGGGAGATGATGTTACAACATAAATTTGACTTTTAGTTCCTGATTTTGTGGCCGGTCACTGCGCTTACCACATTGATGACCATTTATCCGGCTCAGGTGGGCCGTTTGACGTAACCATAAGAAATGGGTCTCTTTTCGATGTGTCAGAACATTCGACTATTACTAGATCGTTAATGATCACTGACCAATTATCTTCGTCTATGCCTATCAAGCGCGCATGTGATTTTCAAAATAACACTCCACTCGTATATGACCACCTTTACAATACACGTTCACTGGTAAAGATAAGAAAGGAATAAACCCGGATTCTGATTATGACTCTACTCATATACGCGTCCCATACCACGTATGAGCTTGATAGTTCCTACCGTACATCCCAAGATAGTGCATGTGGTGCCCCGCCAAAACGCTAACACAAATCCCCATGTCATATCTCAAGGTATTAGGTGGCACCTCAAAATTTTGGCATGGTCTCCACTGTTTATGTTAGCATTCCAAGGCGTTTAACCTGCACCTGATAAACGACATACATTCCTGTATATATACATTGAAAATATAATACTAGCGAAAGCCTATATACATCTAATAACGTATAAAAATCAGAGTGCGGAAGAAGTAGTTTATATACATGATTATACAGGAATTACTCTCAGACAAATCAGCACCACTAGAGGTAATAACCCCAATACTCACCAGGTAATGGACTCTGGTCGTCTATCTGACCCACCAGATGGTCATCACTCGCTAGTTCTATGCCCGCCTCGCCGACTGTAGGCTCTGAAACTAAAAAAATAAGAAGGAATGGGTGAGTAACAATGGTTACCCAGTAAGGAAACAAATAATTTCTGTCAATAACCTCTCTTAGCATGAACAAATAAGCATACTAAATCATTTTAACAATATAAAATTTTACAGAATAAACTACGATTAACTAGTACATATAGCCAGGGATGAGCAACTAAACATTTTAAAACTCACATTACATCGATCATCATTACTCACTATAACATTCTCTTTTTATACAAATCTAATTGATCAAATGAAAACATTAAACATAGATTTCATTTTATATATCAAAATAAGCAACAGATACATAATACACAATGGTGGAGTATTGAAATTAGAGAGTTGGGATTTACGACTGGATTGCTTCCAGTCGGGACATGATGTTACAATTCTTCTCTGGCTTTTAGTTCCTGATTTTTTGGCTGGTCGCTGCACTTACCACGCTTAGTTGACCATTTATCCGACTCAGGCTGGCCGTTTGACGTGACCGTAAGCAATGGGTCTCTTTTCGATGTATCAGAACGTTCGACTACTATAGATTGTTAGTGATCACTGACTAATTATCTTCGTCTATGCCTATCAGGCATGCATGAGATTCCCAAATATACAAACCATTCATATACGACCACCTTTACATTATAAGTTCACTGATAAAGATAGAGAGGAATAACCCGGATTCCAGTTGTGACTCCACTCTTATACGCGTCCCATACCACGTATGAGCTTGGTGGTCCCTACCGTACATCCTAGAATAGTACACTCCGGATGATATGACGTACTATCCCTTCAAGCATTCACAGACTCTTTAACAACTCACAAAATAGCTACATATATATATATATATATATATATATATATATATATATATATATATATATATATATATATATTATTTTCATTTGAAAACAAAAGAAAAATTAATAATACAAGGTTGATAATGGATATCCAGTTTCCTACCATGCAAGTGTGGCCACCCGGTCTAAAATAAATAACATAACGGAAACGTAAACAGCGCCTCGCGCTAACAGAAAGTAACTAAACATGCAACCAGTAATATTATCCCTGAATATCTGTTCACCAACCTACACACAACACAACAACGTAAAATGCATACATCACCCCTCGGGTGTGATTCTAACATTTTACCATTTCATACCCTTTTTCTGATTTTTATAGTTTTCAATCTCTTCAATAAAATATCCATTTTCTGATATCCATCAACTCAATATGAGTTCATTGAATACTAAATCATATTTTCCAACTATAAAATTTATTTTTATCGATAATATTAAAAAATAATATAAATTTTATATCAAAATGGGGTCCGAACAGTGCACAAGACCCAATTTATGGAAATAACCCGTTAAAATATCCTACCCACGTATAATTTGTTAAAAATATAATTAAACATATCGAACATGCAATTTCTGGCGTGAATTTTTGAAATAACAAAAGAATTCTATATTTCGGAAATACATCCAAATTTTTCTAATAAAATCTTAAATGCAATTTTCACAATCTACGATTACTAATAGAAATTAAGAGTTCCTTACAATCTCTATGTGAAAGGATTGAAGCGTATGCACGAAAATTGAGGCGATCGGCACAAAAATTGAGACGAACCGAACTTTGAAGCTGCTGATTTTCGAAATCGGTCCAGTGATTTCAAAGATCTCAACATGGCCGTCCTTTCTCCCTTCTGCGACGGAGGACGGTTTGACTCCGAAAGGGATGAAATTCGAGGTCGAAGTTTCAAAACCCCCGTATATATATACGGCTGATTTTTGACGATATGGGATGAAAGAGAAGATGAAATGAAGGGTTCTTAGGTGGGTTTTGTAGATGTCAAAGCTGCGGATCTTTTTTCCTTCTGCGACGATCGTCAAAGGTGGATCGTTTGCGACGAATTCGATGTTGAAATTTTGAAGAAAAAACAAAATTTTCGTTAAAATTTTGGGTTGGTTGTATTTTGACGGATTGGAGAAGATGAGATATAAAAAAAAAATTTATTTTATTTATATAAAAGTTGGAACAAAATCGGTATTTCACCTATTATTTTGATCGATGATAACTTGGCCATCCAGACTCCAAAACTAACAAACAAATACTCTATTTCGCCTAATTTTTCATTCCGGATCTAATGGTGTAGTCAATTTCTACAAATTATGTCATTATCAAAAGTTTACATTTTTGGCCTGAGGTGACCTCTAAACTTAATGTCGTTTTCGCTTTTGACGATAATTCGACTTTCTGGTCCCCAAAAATGACAAATAAATAGTCCATGTTCAATAAGTTTTCGTTATGAATCCAATGGTGTAATCAAATCTTAAAAATTCTTGATCTAGCAAAAGGTCACTATTTTAGCCTGATCCGACTCGGTAATCGAGGATTTGCAACTTTTCTATTCGGACTCGCACTTGAGCGTGCTTATAGGCTAAACTATGTTTTTCGATCATTTTGAATCTAATAGTGAGGTCAGATTCTATTAAAAATGACCAAAAACATCCTAAAGTTTTATCCCTAAGTCCCACTTTCAAGATTATCTTAAAATTTCAATATTTATTTTTCCACGAGATACGAATTAAAAATTCAGGATTTTACAGTGCACCCCTCCGGATGATGTGATGCACTATCCCTTCAAGCATTCACAGACTCTTTAACAACTCACAAAATAGTTACATATATATATATTTCATTTAAAATAAAAGAGAAATTAATAGAACAGGGTTGAGAATGGATATCCAGTTCCTACCATGCAACTGTGGTCCCCCGGCCTAAAATAAATAACAGTACTTAGCACACGCGCTAAAATAATCTTAAATAAACATGCAACCCTTTCATTAATAACTTGGATATCCTTTCACCAACCTACATACAACATACAATGTAAAATGCAGACATCACCCCTCGGGTGTGACTCTGACATTTTACTGATCATCCCCTTTTTCATTCTCTCGACATTCTCATTTTTTATTTTTTCAAACCAAACAATTCATTTTCAATCTTTCAAAGTTATTTTTGGTCTTTCCATTGAAAATCATCAAGGTTTATTCAAAACGAGGTCCTGGCGATGCCCAAAGCTGTTAAAAACAAGGAAAGCTGGTGAAAATTTGATTAAATGTCGAAAAATCAAATTTTCAAAGTTCTCGAAATTAAAAATGGATTTTTGAAAATAAAAGCCTCAAGCACGAGATTTGACACCATATAAATTTCATAGTTTAATTCAAGGTAACACGAAAGTTATTACATTTTAAAATTTTGCAGAAAACGTCGAAATTTACATTTTATTCTTGAAACCAAAATTTGAATTTTGATCCTTTGAGATTCGGATCTCGAAACTATACCTATTATTCCAAAATGGGGGGTAAAACCTTAATTCATTAAAGAACTACTACTAAAGAGGACATTTACTTAAATGTTTTTAATGAAATGAAGGGTGGCAAATCATGTACAAGTCATGAAGAACATAGCCCAAAGTCAGAAGTTGTTTTCAAGATAGTTCTGTCGGTGGTAGAAGCATGTTTCTGTTGGTGGGACCGACAGAATGGCCTTCGACAGGTTTCGGTGGGACCGACAGCTCCTGCCGACAGCACTGAACACTCTCTCGAATTTTTAGTTTTTGATCGTATTTTCAGATTCTTCTTCCGTTCTTCAAACCCTTTGACCTACCCACGAATTCAACATTTATAATTGATAAAACAATATCAAATCTCTAATCCTAATCATGGATTGAAAATTTAACAAATATTTCTACTATTTACAAACAACTAACAAGTTTTGTAAAACCTAAATGCACATTTCGAAATCTAAAGTTACTAATAAGAGTTGAAAGTCCCCTACTTGGTTTGTGGACGTCGAAAGTGATGAACTCGCACAATAATCAAGGTTGGTGGTAAAAGAGTCAATGTTGGGTTGATTTTGGTGCAAAGTGAGCGAAGGTTTACAACTCCCTCAACGACGGCACTCTCCTTTACTTCTACACTAGAAGACGAGTCTCTACTAACGAGGTGAAACTCCGAGTTTGATGATACCATAATTTACTTGCCAATTTTTTATGGAGGATGAGGAAAACGAATGTGAATGGATTAACAAGGAGGGTGAGGTTGTAGCTATCATCGTAACCGACAATTTTGTCTTCTTCGTCAGGATTCAACGGTCATTCCTTCTCAACGAATCTTGAGGTGAAGAGAGGAGAACCCTAGGTTTGAGAAAAGGGTTGAAATTTGGGTTCTTTAAAGTAGAGGAAAACAATTGAGAATGAAAGAAAGTTTATTTTCTTTAATAACAAGCTGAGGGCATGCTTGTAATTTTCCCATCATTTCTAGTTTCGATCGTAACTTAACTATTGGGACTCGAAAAATGAAAAATGAGTATACCATTTCGAATAATTTTTCGTTGTGGTTCTAATGGTGTGGTCGAATATTCCTGATTATCCCTTTAACGAAAATTTTCTATTTTAGGTCCCGCTTGACACAAAATTCGAGGATTTATTAACTTTTTCACCTGAACTTGAATTCAAACTTGCTTACAAGCTAAAGTGTATATTTCGATCGTTTTGAAACTAATGGAGAAGTCGATTTTCAACAAAAATGAACATAACATAATCTGGGTACTTGACTCTGAGTTTTCTTTTTAGAATATTCCTCGAATTAATACTATATGATCTCTTCGAGATACGAGTTAAAAAATACGGGGTGTTACATCCTCCTCTCAACGGTAAGATTTTTGACCATTATGTTTGGTCGGTGCCACCGACAGGATTCAAGTGCCACCGACAGGAAGCCGTTAAGAGTAATTTTTATAAAAGAAAAGCTCTAGGCTTCATTATTTTCTGATCAACATCTTCTGAGTTAAGCCCCAGCGAATAAGTACATTTCAAAAGGCTTAACAAAGTTAGAAGAATCGTGAGGTGAAGTCGAAACCATGCACATCAAGCTACTTCATCTAGGTTGATCAAGCTTCGCTTACTTTATCCTTCAAGCATTTACATTCTAACATTGAGCTAGGCGAGGAGCCATAGATAAGGGAAGTAGTGAAGAACCGAAGAATAACAAACTCACCTCAATCGTCATAATTGTGAGTTTGATTGTTTTGTTTTAAATTTCAAAAATACTCTTGTAACAGTTTACTTGATTTCTCCTTCAAAATCAAGCACTTGATTGAGTTGCGGACTCAAGTTGAGTGATAAAGGTTACTGAGTTCCCGAAGTATAAAATTCAGACATTTTGAGTGGATGTGGTTCACTCAATCTTAGGGTTGCAGAATTAACCTCCAAAAAATTTTATGTGGTTTAAGGTGAACCAAAAATCTCAGTTTTAGTAAACACCAAAGAACCATCGATTGGAGTTCTCTTGGGAGTGGACGTAGGCACAGTTGCTGAACTACTATAAATTGCGTGTCTCATGTTCCTCTCTAATTTCCTTATCTTCATGCAAATCTGAATGTATATCATGATTAATCATAGCTTGCATAAATCTTTTGTTCCATGAATGATTTGATGAATGTATCAATAGAACGAACTCATTAAAAAATTCAGCCACACTTAAGTGTTCACATTTAGAAGATTTTTTTAATAGTCCTATTCACCCCCCCCCTCTAGGTCTATACATTGTCAAAGCCTGTAATTTCAATTGGTATTAGAGCGGGTTACTCTAGAAAGGTCTAACAACCCTGAGTGATCCGTGGCTTTGCATCATGTCTAGAGCTGATAAATGGTCATCGGCTCGTCCACCTATGTTCAAAGGCATCAAGTATGTCTTCTGGAAGAATAAAATGATGATATACACATCAACTCTCTAAGTAGGGATGTGTGAGACATGATTGAGGAAGGTTGAGAACCTCCCGTTGACATCATCGAGGTAGATGGTATCACTACCTCTGTTCCGAGACCATCAAGAAAATGGACAGAACATGATAAAATAGACAGTAGCAACAATTACAAGGCTCTTAATGCCATTACGAGCGCCATTTTTGATGATGAGTATCGACGGATATGCACGTGTCAGTCGGCCAAGAAAGCATGGAAAATTCTAGAGGTTGCTCACAAAGGCACGAGTATAGTGAAAAAATCTAAACTTCAACTCCTTCGCACTCAATTTGAAAATATTAAAATAGAGGAAAGCGAAACTGTCCAAGAGTTCTACACACATCTAAGTGACATTTGCAACTCTATGTTTTATGTAAGGAATACTGTCCCTCAATGTAGGATTTGTGCAAAAATCCTAAGATCCCTGCCTAAGAGATTTGCCTCTAAGATTACCTCAATTGAGGAATACCGAGATGTGGAAACAATGACCCTTGAGGAACTTATGGGGTCTCTCACTACCTTCGAACTCCATCTCGAAGGCCCTCCCTCAAAAGGGAAAACTCAGGTCCTAAAGACATCCTCTTCGAAGTCCACATCCAAGCGAACATCTTGTATCGAGTCTCAATCCTCCTCCCATGATCATAAGAAGATTTTGATTGAAGAGGATAAGGATACTGAATCGGATGAGGAAGACTTAGCCTTGTTAGCTTCAAAGTTTCAAATGTTCTTCAAAAGAAAAGGACCTGGTAACACTAGTAAACGTAATCATCTGATAGATAGACATGCGCCTATAGGTAGAACTGTGTCTAAACCAAGGGAAGATATTGAGTGTTACACATGTGGTGGTCATGGTCACTACTCAAATGTGTGCCCCACTAAACCCAAATCCAAAGGTCTCTCTAGACCTAAGACTAAGGGCACAACAATGGCTGCTAAGGCCACATGGGATGACTCTGATGAGTCAGAAGATGAAGAAGAGCTAGGTTCTATTTCAGATGCTAAAGACCAAGATACTCTTCGGATCCTTATGGCTGCCACCACGGTCTGTATTCAGGATGGAGATGAAATAGAAGGGGAACTGGACTGTGAAAGTCAGAATCACTCCTTAGTCACTTTTTCATCTAATAAAGAAGGAGAAGATGAGGACAGTGATGAACTTGAGCTTCAATCTACATTTGACCAACTGTTTGTTAGTCATGTAAAACTAATTAAAAAATATAGTCAAGAAAAACTCCAAAAGGAACAGTGGCATGCCCAATATAAACAAGTCTGCGAGGAAAAACTCTCCATAGGCCTTGAATTAGAAGATATTAAGATCCAACTCTCAACAGCCTTAGAAAGACAGTCCAGCTTACTCTCTACATTGGAGATAGTCTTGATTGAGAAAGATGAGATGGCAAAAAATCTTCAACAACTCAAGAATTTCTTTTCGATGGCTAATTCCACAATAACTCGTTAGAACTTAGAATTAGTAAATCTTTGTGATGAAAACAAAGTTCTTAAGTTTGACATCAACGAACTACAAAAACAGAAAACTAGACTTGAGTATAACTACACTCAAGGAAGCTTGGAGTTACAAAAACTTCTAGGAGTGCAAAAATCCTATGGAGATAAAGGAGGATTAGGCTATGATAGGTATACTTCTACACCACCTCCATCTCCTACTGTGTTTGTGCATGGAGAGTCATCAAACACTAAGAAAGACTCCAAGAAAACTATCACATGCAATTTCTGTTGTGGAACGAGTCACATGAAATTTTAATGTATCGAGTACAGAACCATCTACCACACAACCTCACAAATCTCTATTGGTAAATCTTTATCAGTTGAAAAAAAGAAGCATGATGAGGGAAAGAATCCACTGTTAAATAAAGTCGAAAAAGCAAAGAAAGAAAAGTCTCCAAAATGGAAGGGAGCAAAGAATTCATCTCCTCCCAAACAAAGGAACAATATTGGAGAACTCTTCAAACATATTGCTTACCAGAACCTAAAAGCTAAAACAATTGCTGAATCAAGTAGAGGAAATCAAGGTGGAAGAAGGTATCCAAAGAAAAATTCTCCTTCAAAATCACCCAAGAAGGGTAGGTCCCCTAAGAAGAGCTTACCGATTAAGGAGAAGTCCCCTCCTAAATATAATCCTCAACCACCCAAGACGACTCTACAATGGAAAGTCAAAAATGGGAATAACAAGTGCCTTGTAATTCACACAGCCCTCAAGGCTGGAAATTTTTCGTAATGGTACCTTGATAGCGGTTGTGCCCGACACATGACGGGTGACCGAAGTCAATTTAGCCACTTGATTGATTTTGACGGAGGGTCAGTCACTTTTGGTGATGGAAGCACCGTTAGGATTATTGGGAAAGGAACTGTTAGTGGTCGTGGATTGCCCACAGTAGAAAATGTATTGTGTGTAGATGGTTTGAAACATAACCTTCTTAACATATCCCAAATTTAGGACAAAGATCGCCGAGTGAGCTTCAATTGTGAAGTTTGTGAGATCTCTACCCCGACTGGAAAAATTATCATGAGATATCTTCACACTTCTAATAATTGTTATGTTATCGAAAACTCAGGAGAGACCACTGTAAGCAATATGGCTCAAATTGATGAAGTCCAGTTATGGCATCAACGTCTAAGTCACGTTCACTACAAGAACTTGTTTTGACTTGCCTCAAAAGGCTTAGTCAGAGGATTACCCAAATTGGGAAAACAAGCAGGAGATGTCTGTGGGGAGTATCAAATTGATAAACAAATTTGAAGTACCCACAAAAAGACAACCACTCTTGCAACCTCAAAACCCCTAGCACTTTTACACATGAACCTTGTGGGTCCCACTAAAGTACAAAGTCTAGGTGGAAAGAGACATTTTTTGGTAATCGTTGATGATTACTCTAGATTCACCTGGGTCATGTTTTTAAGAGAGAAATCTGATACTTTTGATGAATTCAAAAAGATTATAAAGCGTATCCAAACAGAAAAAGAATCTGTTATTGGTAGAATAAGAAGTGATCACGGTGGAGAATTTGATGATAGTCGATTCACACAATTCTGCGATGAACATGGAATTCGACATGAATTTTCAGCTCCGAAGACCCCTCAGCAGAATGGAATTGCTGAGAGAAATAATCGCATTCTTCAAGAAATGGCCACAGTCATGCTACATAGTATGAATCTTCCTAAAAGTCTGTGGGCCGAAGCTGTAAACACTGCCTGTCACATCATCAATCGAGTATATCTTCGAGCAGGCCTAAACAAAACAGCATATGAACTATGGAACAACAAAACTCCAAGTGTCAAGCACTCAAGGTATTCGGTAGTAAGTGTTATATCCTTAGAGATCGGGAACATTTGGGGAAGTTTGATTCGAAAAGCGACCAAGCAATTTTTCTGGGATACTCTTCGAACAGTCGAGCTTTTCGAGTTTTTAATCAGGGGACCTCCGCAATTCAAGAATCCATAAATGTGGTGATCGATGATCAACCCATTAAGGAGAATGGTCCCTCTGACGCTGAAGGTGAGGACGAGGGAGTATTCCCTCCTACATCCTTACCACCCCCAACGTCTCAGGTTCCAAAAACACTACCTGTTGTCAAGGATCATCCCGCCAGTCAAATCCTTGGAGATCCTCACATCGGAGTAAAAACCCGACGACAACTTGAGACATTGAATAGTCATCTCTACTTCACATCCAAGTTGAAGCCCAAAAATATTGATGAAGCCCTCCATGATGAATACTGCGTCCAAGCCATGCAAGACGAACTTCTTCAATTTCATCGAAATCAGGTGTGGCATCTTGTACCGAGGCCATCTGATAAAAATGTCATCGGGACAAAATGGATTTATAAGAACAAATCTGATGAACTTGGCAATGTTGTCCAAAATAAAGCTCGTCTGGTTGCTCAGAGATACTCTCAAATTGAGGGGATTGACTTTGATGAAACCTTCGCCCCGATAACACGACTTGAGTCAATTCAAATTTTGATGTCCATTGCATGTGTGATGAAATTCAAACTATTTCAAATGGATGTTAAGAGTGCCTTTCTTAATGGCCTCTTAGATGAGGAAGTATATGTTGAACAACCAAATGGCTTTGTTGATCCCAAACATCCTCACCAAGTCTTCAAACTGAAAAAAGTTCTCTACGGCCTCAAACAAGCCCCCCGTGCCTGGTATGAAAGACTGACTCAGTTTTTGCTCAGTCATAAATTTGTAAGGGGGAGCATTGATAAAATGCTGTTTGTTCAAAAGGTTGATGGTCACACTCTTGTTGCTCAAATCTATGTGGACGACATTGTGTTCGGGTCTACTGCTGAAGGATTGGCTAACAAATTCGCCCACCTTATGCAATCTGAATTCGAAATGAGAATGGTTGGTGAACTCAGCTTCTTTTTGGGATTGCAAATTAAACAACTCGAGAATGGCATGTTCATTTCCCAGACTAAATATGCTCAAGACTTGGTAGATCAATTTGGTTTAAAGTCTGGTTAAACTCACCATACTCCTATGAGCACCACTCTTAAACTCTTTAAAGATCCTTTATGTAAGAGTGTAGATGAGCATCTCTACATGAGTATGATTGGTAGTCTTCTCTATCTTACAGCCAATAGGCCCAACATCTCTTACAGTATAGGAACATGTGCCCATTTTCAAGCCGATCCTAAGGAATCTCATCTCCTAGCTGTTAAGAGAATTATCAGGTACATCACCGGTACTACCGAAAATGGTCTTTGGTATCTGTTTGATTCCTCGTCCATCATAGTCGGGTACTCAGATGCTGATTGGGCCGATAACATGGATGATAAAAAATCTACTAGTGGAGGTTGTTTCTACATAGGGAACTATTTAGTTGCCTGGCATAGTAAGAAGCAAAGTTCCATATCCCTTTCCACCGTTGAGGCTGAGTACATTGCAGCTGGAAGTTGCTGTGTGCGACTTCTATGGATGAAACAGATGCTCGCAGACTATGGGATATCTCAAGATACGATGAGTCTCTTATGTGATAACACCAATGCCATCAATATCTTGAAGAATCCGATCCAACACTCTCGCACTAAACACATTGATATTCGACATCACTTCATTCGTGAACTTGTTGAAGAACACATAATTAGACTGGAATATGTACCGACTGAAAGTCAACTTGCTGATATTCTCACTAAGCCATTAGATTCCCTAAGGTTTGATCACCTTTGGAAATCCATTGGGGTCTGCTCTTTATGAGCAGGGCTTTCCCGACATCATGCAAGAGTGCCTGTGTACATGTGTGCCAGATTACTCATCGACAGATGTCGGTGGCATCGACAGAATTTGACGGTCCAACCTACAGCACACGATTCGTGGTTTTAAACCCTTTTCCCCATTTTCTCTTCGTGCCTTTTCATTTTCCTTCACTCTTTCATTGCTTCATCTCTCCCTCTTCCTTCGTCTCTCTCTGCCTTTTCTCTCTTGTCACTCGCCACCATGATAATTCTCTTTGTTCTCCTTGCTCTGATCTTTGTTGGGTTAATCATCGATCTCATGGCTCACTGTCGTCAAGAGAGACCACCACCGGCCCAAAGAAATGTTAGAAGCAAGCGTGCTTCTACATCATCTGCTCGTCCTTCCTCCTTCTTGTCCTCTTCCGTTGACGACGAAGACAATGATGAAGAGGTCGTTGATCTGCCACCTCCATAGGGTTCTCACCATCCTCCTACTTCAGATATAGGCATTGATGATGATCAGCACCAATATATAGAGCGATTGCAGTCCCTTCGAGACCGCCCAATTGTCTGTGAACGCCACGTTGACATCGCAGTCGTGTACCCATTTGGCATCCCTGACTTACTTCATCAAATAGGGTGGGAGGCACTTCTGGACCTTGGAGGCGATGTCTTTCCTTCCCGAGTTTGTCGCTTATATGCCAGCTTTGTGGACTCTCGCGACTTCCCTCCTTCCCTTGACGTGGTGGCCTTCGGCACGCCCAATCATATCAGCACCCATGTTACTGTCGGCAACATTGCCTCCATTCTAGAAATCACATGCACTTATGTTGGCCATCCTGATCCCATTTCTGACCTAGGGACTCATCACAACGCTTACATAGATGTACTCTGTGGTCACTGGGACATCCAGTGGATCAAGGATAGTGCTATTCGGGGCATGGATCTCCTTACGCGATATAGACTTCTCCACAAATTATTTACATCAATCTCTATCTGTGTGCCGGGAACAAAATTGATGTTGCGATGCACATGGCTGATACTCTGTATTGTGTTGCCACCGGACAAGCCATGTGCCTTGCCACCTATCTCCTCCATACGATTGTCGATTTTACCCGCTCTGGTCGCACGTCCGGTAACCTACCATATGGCCATCTCATCTCTCAATTGGTAGTTTTCTGTGGCCTTCCGATAGACACAAGCCCAGTAATTCATAAAGAACTTTTCACAGTCGCCACCCTCTCCAAGATGCGGATTGCCCTTCCCGTTGTACCTCCCCCACCTCGTCCAGCCCGTCGAGCCTCCATTCCACCTCCTCCGGACGTACCCACTCCACCTCCTTCGGACGTACCCGCTCTAACTCTAGCTGCCCTCTCCGATCTTGAGTCTCGGTTAGCTGCTCTGGAAGTAGGCCAGCTCCACATGGTACAAGGGCAAACTCGTCTGGAATCGTACCTTAAGAAGATGAATTAGTACCTCAAGATTCTTATTCGAGCTTGTGTACCCGGGCATGCCACCTCCGATGACAGCTCAAGCAGTGCTTAGTCTTTATAGTTATATTTGCCCGTTGTTTTGTTATTCAGTTGTGTTTTGTTGAGTTGCTTCTGTTATAACTTGTATTCATCTATCCTCCGTAACTTGTACTGTTTATAATGAATATATGGTTAATTTCGTGATTTCTTTTTCCCTTCTCACTGATGTATGCCTCTTCATTCTTGGCATATTCACTGTTGTGCATCTCTGTCTCTGTTCATCCTGTTGTATATCTTGTTATTTGGTTTCATTGTGTGTTGGCTTTTGGGTGGTTCGCCTTTTTGTCAACAACTGACAAAAAGGGAGAGAAGGTATCCCACCTGTGAACAAGTGTTTTAATGCAGGTATATATGAACAATGCACGGAGTAAGGGGGAGATATCTACTGTCTCACAATATCTGAAAATGTATCTATAATCTTTTAAGAGTCTTAC
Organism: Akebia trifoliata; assembly: GCF_017979445.1. Lineage (NCBI taxonomy): Eukaryota > Viridiplantae > Streptophyta > Magnoliopsida > Ranunculales > Lardizabalaceae > Akebia > Akebia trifoliata. Next base: position 19,908,956 of record NC_141382.1, read on the forward strand.
TACTCTATATTTGTATATCTTGTGTAAAGATCTTGTTGGGTTCTACATGTAATTGATTGCTCTTACAAATGGTTCACAGTTGATAGTCTAGGATTGGTTTTGTCTTGTAATTGACAAAGGGGGAGATTGTTAGTACCATGTTTTGTCAATTCCAAGTTTAGTCGTATGTTGTCATGTTGTAACCACTGGAAGACATTGTTCGTATGCATTACATCAACGACAAATCCATAATGTATCAAAATCAATCAAGGACAAGGGACATCTTCACCCGTGGGGCATCAGAACACGTTATTATCGAAGTATCTTGTGAGTGTTCTAAGGTCATCTAAAAATCAGCTCTATCTCAAGGGAAACAGAAGCTATCGATAGGAGTGAAGGATCCACCGTCAGCCACCAATAGAACAAAATGAGAAAATTTTTATCGGTGGTAGAAGCTCTAACCTGTCGGTTCCACCAACAGAATAGTCATCGGTTCCACCGATGGACAACCTATCGAATCCACCGTCATCCATCGACAGATCAAAATGGAAAATCTTCTATCGGTGGCAGAAGCTCTAACTTGTCGGTCCCACCGACAGATTAGTCATCGGTTCCATCGATGAACATCTTGTCGGTCCCACCGCCAAAACTAATTGAGAAATCATCCTTCGGTGGTAGAAGCATAGTTCTGTCGGTTCCACCGTTATAATTCTCATCGGTCCCACCAATGACTCTTGAACGCTCCACCGACAGTACTACCGAATGTATATCATGATTGATCATAGCTTGCATAAATCTTTTGTTCCATGAATGATTTGATGAATGTATCAATAGAACGAACTTTTTAAAAAATTCAGCCACACTTAAGTGTTCACATTTAGAAGAATTTTTAAATAGTCCTATTCACCCCCCCTCTAGGTCTATACATTGTCAAAGCCTGTAATTTCAATTGTCTCATATTTAATTCTCGTTGTGAGAATATGTACTTGAGACTTTTATGATCGGAGAATACTTCAAACTTCTCTCCGTATAAGTAATGTCTCCAAATACGTAGTGCGAACACTATATCTGCCAACTCCAGGTCATGAACGGGGTAATTCTTCTCATGATTTTTCAACTTCCTCGATTCGTATGCCACTACCTTCCCGCACTGCATCAATACAGCTCTCAAACCAATCCCAAAAGGATCTACAAATATCGCCAAACTTTCACCCGAAGTTGGTGATACTAAAACTAGAGTGGTCGATAACCTTTTTTTCAATTCTTGGAATGCAGTCTCGCATTTTTCATTCCATTCAAATCAGACATCTTTCTGCGTCAGTCTCGTCAACGGTGCTGCAAGAGTGGAGAATCCCTTAATAAATCTTCTATAGTAGTCGACCATCCCAAGAAAATTCTTAATATCGGTCACTGTCTTCGGCTATTTCCACATCAACATGGCTTCATCCTTAAAAGAGTCTACTGCTATCCCTTCATTGGATACCACGGGTCCTAGGAACTTTACCTTCTAGAGCTAGAATTCACACTTGCTAAACTTAGCATATAGCTTATGCTCTCGTAGAATCTATAATGTAATCCTGAGGTGTTTCTCGTGGTCCTCCCTCGACTTAGAGTAGATTAGGATGTCATCTATGAACACAATGACAAACTTGTCGATGTGCTCCCAAAATATCCAGTACATCAAATCCATAAATATTGCCAGTGCATTCGTCAGATCGAAAGGCATCACTAGATACTCAAAGTGCCCTAGCCTGGTCTGAAATGTAGTCTTCGAAATATCCACCTCCCGAATCCTCAACTGGTGGCACCCAGATCACAAATTGATTTTAGAGAAGTATTGGACACCCTACAGTTGGTCAAACAGATAGTCGATGCACGGAAGGGGGTACTTATTCTTGATGGTCACTTGATTTAACCTTCGATAGTCAATACATAAACGGAGTGACCCATCCTTCTTCTTGACAAACAAAATCGGTGCTCCCCAGGGTGAGGAACTCAGTCGAATAAACCCCAAGTTAGTGAGCTCATCAATCTCCGTTTTCAACTCTCAGGTTTCTACCGAGGCCATTCGCTATGGTGCGATGGAGATAGGCCTTGTGTTGGGTACCAAATCGATAGAAAATTCTATCTCACGACATGGAGGCAAACCCCGTAACTCTTCTGGAAAAACATCCCCCAATTTCCTGACTACCTCTACCATATCCGTCGATGTTTATAGTTCCAATATACTCAAAGTTCACAACTGGTTGTATAAAGGATCGTCCCTTCTATACTTGGATCCTCTAACTTTGACTTTTGGATATCCTGGCCGTCTAAGGACTGCTGACCTCGTGAAACAATCGATGTGGGCATGGTTCTGCACTAGCCAATCCATCCCCAAAATGACATCAAAGTCAGAACAATCTAATTTCATGAGGTCAGTACTCATCTTTTGGTCCTCTATCCTAATTACACAGTTCCGACATAATTTCTGAGTTATCTGTCGATCTTCCAACGGTGTAGATAGGTTCATTAACCGGCCCGTGTCAGAAATCTCTAATTCTAGCTACCGTGCAATCTCAGTGGAAATATATGATCTACACGAACTGGTATCAAACAAAACTCGAATCTTAATGTTGGAAATCAAAATTGTACCTTCTAACATCTCGTCTGAAACTGGTATCTCCTCCTGAGTCAGATGATAAACTCTATCCTAGGGTCTAGGAATCACCTCCGACTGTTGCTGTGATGAGGGGTTTCTCCTTATGTGTTTAGTCTGTCCATACCCAAAACATGCCAATGGTCCCGTCTGTATAGGTCTCTGGGGGACAGGTGGTCTCGGAATCTGTCTGGTTGGTCCCCTTGGCCCTGTTGGCCTCACTAAAGCCCCAACTGGTCTATAACTTGATGGTGCAGGAACTTGATACTGCGAATACGTGGGTTCAGAGGCACTCGATCTCAAAAATATTAGCCTCTTTGCCAGATCAGCCCTAGGAGGACATGAAGTTTGGGGTCGACTAATCTGCCCCCTCGAAGTTTGTAACTCCATATCCTCCCGCTCCACCCTCTGAGCTCTACTCATTGTGTCTCTGTAGCTGGTGGTCTCGATCATTGACATCCTGGCCCTTAGGTAGGGTCGTAGTCCTCTGAAAAATCTACAAGCTTTCTGCAGATCGATCGGAATGAGCTCGGGTGCGTATCGTGATTACCTAGTAAATCTCAGCTCGTAGTCTGTAACAGATAGGTTTCCTTGCACCAAACTTGAAAACTCCTGATGTTTAATCTCTCAGATCGTCTTAGATATAAATCGTTCTAAGAACATCTTCTTAAAATTGGACCACTCAAAAAGTTCATCCCCCAAAACATTCCTCTCGGAATGCCACCAATGGCTGGCATCCCCAACAAACTGAAATGCAGCCACCGGTACCCACTGGTCTCTCGGGCACTACATAGTGCTCAAAATCTCTCGGGTCCTCAAAACCCACTCCTTGACCTCAGCCGGGTTGGAAGAACCTCCAAACCTAGGTGGACGTAGTCGTTGGAATTTCTATAGCCACATTCCTAGGTCTGGCTGTGCCTGGGGTGGAGGAGTTCTCGCAGTCTTCAATAGTACAACCTGTGGCCGTGGCTCCTGGGGTGGAATAGGGTCGGTTTCTTGTGAAGAAGCCTGGCGCTCCCTCAACTCAGCCACCTCCTCTGCTAGTCTAGCTTGTGACTTGAGTATCTCTTCCCTAAACTTGTTCTAGGACTCTGTCATCTATCCCATAAATGAAGTCAGCTGGGCTATCGGATCAAGGGTTTGATCCGATGCCTGACCCGTTTCTACTATAGTTCAACCTTTCCCTTAGCCTCTACCTCTGCCCCGTCCACTCATCTCATTTATGTTCATCAGTAATAAGGCATTTATTATCATAATGCTAAGGTCGTTCTTATGGAAGAGATAATCGATATCTTAATTAAGAATTTAGTAATGAACACCATTTTTCATTACTAACTGAACGAACCTAAGATCCTATCTTAATCTTACCAAGCTCTATGGACTTTAGACACGGAAGAGTTCGTAATCCCAATACGAAACTACTAATGAGCTCTGATACCATTTGTGACACCTCGCCAAATGCTAACACAAATCCCAAGGCCACCTTGAGGCACTAGGTAGCACCTTGAAATTTCGGCATAGTCTCTCTCCTCTATTTATGTTAGCGTTTCACGGAACTCATAACCTGATAAACCAAATCCAAACAATCCTATATAAAGCAACATACCAACAATGAATAAGAAGCGGAAGACGAAAAAAATTTTGAACATCATAAGTGAGGTCAAAGTTGCGCAAAAAGGAATAAAGATATACAGGATTACAAAAGTTTATCCTCACTTTAACATAGCCCTATCACTCGACCCAAAACACTATGTACACCTCCTACGAGAACAAGCTCCTAAGGGAAGTAATCCCAATGCTCACCGGGTAATGGACATTGGTCGTCGATCTGAACAACCAGATGCTCCTTGATTGATGATTCAACACTCGCCTCCCCAAGCACAGGCTCTGCAACTAAAACAATGAAAAGAAAGGGTGAGTAATAATGGTTACCAAGTAGGTCCATAAACAATTCCTACTAATAATCTCACCTAACGTGATCGAATAATCATATTGCATCATTTCAAAATATTCAAGTTTTTATAATTAAAACTACGATTAACTGGTACATATAGCCAGGGATAAGCAACTAAACAGTTTAAAAGTTAGACATAGCATCAATCATCCATAATCATTATACATTTTCTATTTTATGCATATACAGCTGACAACATTGAAATAATATACATGTTTTTCAGTTTATAATTGTAAATATAACAACAGATACATAGTACAAGTGGTGGAGTAATGGAATTTGAGCATTGGGATTTACGACTGGATCGCTCCCAATCGGGATATGATGTTACAACATAAATCTGGCTTTTAGTTCCTGATTTTGTGGTCAGTCACTGCGCTTACCACACTGGTGACCATTTGTCCGGCTTAGGCGGGCTGTTTCACGTGACCGTAAGCAATAGGTTTCTTTTCGATGTGTCAGAACGTTCGACTACTACTAGAATGTTAGTGATCACTGACCAATCATCTTCGTCTATGCCTATCAGGCGTGCACATGACTCCTAAAATAACACTCCACTCATATACGACACCTTTACAATACACGTTCACTAGAAAAGATAAGAAAGGAATGAACCCGGATTCTGATTGTGAGTCCACTCTCATATGCGTCCCATACCACATATGAGCTTAGTGGTCCCTACCGTACATCCTAGGATAGTGCACCCCTCCGGATGATGTGACGCATTATCCCTTCAGGCATTCACAGACCCTTTAACAGCTCACAAAATAGCTACATATATATATATATATATATATATATATATATATATATATATATATATGTATATATGTATTATTTTTTTCATTTAAAACAAAAGAGAAATTAATAGAACAGGATTGAGAATGGATATCCAGTTCCTACCATGCAACTGTGGCCCCCCGGCCTAAAATAAATAACAGTACTCAGCGCACGCACTAACATAATCTTAAATAAACATGCAACCCTTTCATTAATAACTTGGATATCCTTTCACCAACCTACAAACAACATGCAATGTAAAATGCAGACATCACCCCTTGGGTGTGACTCTGACATTTTACCGATCATCCCCTTTTTCATTCTCTCGACATTCTCACTTTTCGTCTTTTCAAATCAAACCATTCATTTTCAATATTTCAAAGTCATTTTTGGTCTTTCCATAGAAAACCATCAAGGTTTATTCAAAACGAGGTCTCGGTGATTCACAGGACCAAAGATGTTAAAAACAAGGAAAGCTGGTGAAAATTTGGTTAAGTGTCGGAAACTCAATTTTTAAAAGTTCTCGAAATTGAAAATGGGTTTTTAGAAATGAAAGCCTCAAGCATGAGATTTGACACCATATAAATTCATAGTTTAATTCAAGGTAACACGAAAATTATTACATTTTGAAAATTTGCCGAAAACGTCGAAATCTACGTTTTGTTCTTGAAACCAAAATTTGGATTTTGATCCTTTGAGATTTGGATCTCGAAACCATTTCCATTGTTCTAAAATGAGGGATAAAATCTTAATTTCATTAAAGAACTACTACTAAATAGGACATTTACTTAAATGTTTTTAATGAAATAAAGGGTGGGAAATCATGTACAAGTCATGAGGAACATAGCTCAAAGTCGAAAGCTGTTTTCAAGACAGTTCTATTGGTGGCTGTCGGTGGCAAAAGTATGTTTGTGTCGGTGGAACTAACAGAATGGCCTTCGACAAGTGTCGATGGGACCGACAGCTCCTCCGACAGCACTGAACACTCTCGCGAATTTTGGGTTTTTCGATCGTATTTTCGGATTCTTCTTCCATTCTTCAAACCCTTCGAGCCACCCACAAATTTAACATTTATAATTGATAAAACAACATCAAATCTCTAATCCTAATCATGGATTGAAAATTTAACAAATATTTCTACTATTTACAAATAACTAACAAGTTTTGTAAAACTTAAATGCACATTGCGAAATCTAAAGTTACCAATAGGAATTGAAAGTCCCCTACTTAGTTTGTGGAGGTTGAAAGTGATGAACTCGCACAATAATCAAGGTTGGTGGTAAAAAATTCAATGTTGGGTTGAATTTGGTGCGAAGTGAGCGAGGGTTTGCAACTCCCTCAACGACGGCACTCTCATTTACTTCTATACTAGAAGATGAATCTCTACTAACGAGGTGAAGCTCCGAGTTTGATGATACCCTAATTTACTTGCTGATTTTTTATGGAGGGTGAGGAAAACGAACGTGAATGGGTTAACAAGGAGGATGAGGTTGTAGCTATCGTCGTAGCCGACAACTTTGTCTTCTTCGTCAGGGTTCAACGGTCCTTCCTTCTCAACGAATCTTGAGGTGAAGAGAGGAGAACCCTAGATTTGAGAAAAGGGCTGATGTTTGAGTTCTTTAGAGAAAAGGAAAACAAATGAGAATGAAAGAAAGTTTGTTTTCTTTTATAACAAGCTGAGGGCATGCTTGTAATTTTCCTATCATTTCTAGTTTCGATCATAACTTAACTATTCAGACTCGAAAAATGACAAATGAGTATACCATTTCGAATAATTTTTTGTTGCTGTCCTAATGGTGTGGTATAATATTTCTGATTCTCCCTTTAACGAAAATTTTCTATTTTGGGTCCCCCTTGACACGAAATTCGAGAATTTGTTAATTTTTTCATCGGAACTTGAATTCAAACTTGTTTACAGGCTAAAGTGTATATTACGATCATTTTGAAACTAATGGCGAAGTTGATTTTTAACAAAAATGAACATAGCATAATCCGAGTACTTGATTCTAAGTTTTCTTTTTAGAATATTCTTCGAATTAATACTATCTAATCTCTTCGAGATACGAGTTAAAAAACACGGGGTGTTACATTTATTATACTTTTTTTAACAGAATTGATCTCTATAAATAGAGAACAATTTCAAAAGTTACATCCATTTGTAAATAGATTAAGAAACTCAATAGGTATGAAACCCATTGGAACCACTAGACACCTATTCAAAATAAAGAGTCCGTTAGGCACCCTGTGGGTCCCTTCAACACCTTTCGAACTGGATTTGGAGTCTATCTAAATTTGGACAACCCTCCTGTAGACATCCCATTTTTGCACTCGCTTGATTAATCAACTCGTCAACTTGATTGCGACGGTTCCTAATGAGGATGAATATTCCAATATTTTTCATTTGTTACTAGATATGTTTCAGAAATTCGGATGAGGTATTTCAAGCAAGCAAAACTTTAAAAACCATGCTACGTTAGAAAAATATAACTCAAAACCTAGAAATCATTATTCTTAGGACAAAAAAAAGTTTTACGAGAAGATTCACTAAAAAATGATCAAATTATCAAAATACCCCTAACATCAAAACATCCCTAGAGCCTATGTTATGCTTAGGAAAATCCTTTCAAACATATAAAATAGCAAATTAAAATCAAATAAACTATTTCATCAATTTTCACTAAATTTGACAAAATTACAAAAATACCCCTCATAGGGTCCATGATCATTTCAAGCCAAAAACCCATAAGTGATACAAACCGATACTCCCATTAAATTCTTTATGAAAAATTGATTTCTAAACATCTCAAAACGTCAAAAATTGACGTCTCAACTCAAAAGCCCTCTTTAAGGCCAAAGCGATAATTTTCCAACCTAAAAATTTAAAATTTTGAAATTAATAATTAAAAAATTAATAAACATAGTGAAATCTTAATAAATTTAAATTTTTAAATAGTTAAAACTAATTAATTAATCTCACGGGTCAAATTTTAAATGGTGACCCACTTACTTAAGTGGGGCCCACATAATATTTATTAAATGACCCCTCAATCTGTGATCCCAAAGAATTAAAAATATAATTAGGGGGGCTCTCCAAAAAATTTAAAAATATTCATTGTGCGTAAAAATTAAAATTCTAATTCAAGATACCTAATTAAACCCTAATTAAACAACTTAATCTTATCTTGAAAAAACCTAGTCAAACTGAAAAATTTCCAAAAAAAAAACTCTATAAAAAGGAGCCTCCACAGCCTAATTTCGCAGGTTAAGAAAAACCCTAGGAAAGAAAGGCCAAAAACTCTCTCCAACCTTCCCAAAATCCTAAATCTGAAGTCCTACCTCCCTACCTAATACCCAAATCCCATTTTTTACTAAAAAAAAAATTCAGAAATCCTCATAACCTTTAATACACCCAGAACATCCAAAAAAATATTCAAATTTAGGAAAAGAATACCTTATCTCGAAAATTGAAAGTGGATCTAATGACGAAAATAAAAATAGGAAGACTCACATGAGGAACGCTTTATGAGGGAATCAAACGTCACGATTACCCAAGTAAACTAGTTTTCTATTTATTTTATTATTTAAGTCACTTTTTTAGCAATGTAATATTTGGAAAAAGTAGAGACCGGCATTTGCCGAGTGGGATTGGTGCCTAATACCTTCCAATCCCATAACGTGATCCCCAGACCCCTAGTTTCTTTTTCGTAGATCAATATTATTTATCTATTTAGAGTCATAATCCAATTCTTAGACTGTAAAACTATGTGGCGACGCCCAAATACCAAAAAAAAATGGATCCGCACCCATGGATCGAGGGTGCTTTCACCTTCTTTTTAATTTCTTTCTCTATTTGAAAATTTTATCAAGAGTCTCACGACAAAATTAACTGATAGTCAGAATGGACATAATAAGGACGCTTGATATTCTAGGAAAAATGGAGTCTCCAGAACGTACCTTGAATTCAGAATGCTCGATAAAATAATAAAACACGTCAACAGCAAAAAAAGGATTGCCACAACAACATAGCACTTCTTAGTCAAAAGAACATTGGCGGACACAATGATCAAGGTTATATTCTAGGACTCCCCAATGCCCCCAAAGATAACTAATGATAAAGTTGGGAGTAGAGCTCATAAACGCCATGATTTGACTAGGTAACCAATGTGGAGCTTCTGTTAAGATGAGATTGACATTTTTCCTTTGAGAAAATGTAGGACTTGATTGGGAATACTAGTGTAAGGCCTAAAACGAATGTATTATAAAGAATCCATCACCATAGTAGTATCCGTGGCAGACTTTCCCCTAAACCATCGTCAAGCACGAAGAACATCAAAAGGCACATCCACCTTAGTTTCTAGTCCATTCTTTAGCAAATTCCTAGCCTTTATCGTAGGTAGGAAAAACACAAGTCTAGGTGCCGTAGAACTGAAGTGCTCCATATCTGATTTGAATGACACTTGTGTGAAGTAGAAAGTATACTAAGAAATTGCCGCACGTCATCTTCAAAACATTCTCAAGAGTGTCAAGATATCAATATAAGTTTCCACAAAAGATGACGCCCAAAGGAAAGCACAACCTCGCCACAAGCTTTATGGCCAAAGGGAACAGGAATGGCTGAACTTTCTCCTGTGGTTCGCACTTTATAACATGGCGAGATAACCAGTATGATATCAAAGTTTCTAATTTGTGAGAAGATCTATAACCGCCGTTAATGAATTGGTTGTTAACCCCTTGCCCTAAAAAATGTCTCACCTATCCTGCAAAATTTTCCTTTTTTGGACTTGTCGACTTAATTCGGGGATTTAGATAAGGGTCAAGGTTAATCTTTGAAAAAGATTAAGCCTCTAGAAAAAGGTCTCTTATGGCAATTTCTCAAGCATTGAGGGCCAAATCACCTTTCCCAATAATCCCAATAATAAGAATACCCATTAGTATGAAGTCTTCTTCAAGTGTTATCGTTAAGTTACCCTAGAAAAAAATACAAAATATGGGTATCACTACACCAACGACTAGTGAGTCTAACAAGACTGGAGATACCCTTTTCAAACTTCAATCAAGTAGAAATGCACATGGCACCATATATCCCTGCGTCTTTTAATTTATCCACGACGATTGAATTTAACATGGTTTCCTTAAACCATCCAACCCAAGCGTCTGACGGAGCGACGTGGCTATCAAACTTTACATGAGAAAGTGTTACTACACCCCTTTCCAAAGGAAACCTAAAAGTACCGTCAGGATTCGTGTATTCATCGCCTTCTCCTTCAGGCCAAACAAAGGTCCATTCATAATCCTCAAGGACTAAAGGAAAGTCGACATCAGTAGACTAACAAATGAAGTTATCTTCCTTGCAAGGGAGATCTCGTATATGTTTTAAAGTCACTTTGATCATAGCATTTCTAGTTTGACGCTCTTTAGGACCATCCTTCAGTGCTTGTGAAGATTTTCCCTTCTCAGCCACTACAAAAGTCCAACAAAAAAATCGCAAGAAATCGTAAGGAAGATAAGAATTCGAAATGAAGGTGACCTCTCCTTCTCTTTTAATATGTGGGGACACTAATCACTAGGATAATAAATGCTTCGTAATAATGATAGTCGTCATCCACTCACGATTCGTACGGGAAACGAGGGTTGTTGTTGTGAAGCAATAAAGTCACATCATGATGAAATAACGGCTAATAATGACTAGATCATTAAAAGGGACTCAAGACAATAAATTAGCCATCATTCCAATACAGCACATTAATGATCTTTAATCAAGCTTCACTGAACATTTCAAACCCTAAGAGGTGCTAATGCATGCACTAAAGCAATCACCTCAGGCATGCAAAGGGACTAAATGTATAGGGTTGAAAATAAAAGGTTGACTAGTCAATAATAATTAGACGTCATCATAAAAAAGGTCAAAGAAAACTATTGGAATACATTGGTCAAAGAATTTTGAAAGGGGCACTAATTGGCACTCAGTCGTTAGAGGGAAGGATAAAGTAGAAATGGATGATGTGGCATACCAAAGAAGCGAAGATTTAAATGTAGAAACCACGACCCAAGTCACATGACACCGTTACAAAGGGAATCGGAAGTCGTTAAGGATAAGATGAAAAGGCGAACAGAACATGTGCGCTTATAGAGAGAACACAATCAAAGAATAAGATGTCAATGGGAAGACATGTGGAAAGGGTGCCACATCAGCAAATGAAAATAAGAATAAAATCAATGTCAAGGCACCATCTAAGACAATTAAAAGACGGTAGAATGATGTGTACTGGAGGACGTATATGTTTCAAATAGTTAAATGTAATAGGCTTGGATCCCTATAAAAAGAGGTCAAATAGGACATTTGAAAGGACCTTTATCCATTTTCTAAGGAGAGCCATCTACAATCATTTTTTGGAAGATCTATAAGTTTTGATGATTTTAACGTGTTCTTAGTGATCATACAAATTTTTCATGCATGCTAGGATTTTTTAAAGCTTTATAACCGTATTATTTTTTATCAAAAACCAAAATAATTTTTTTTTAGTTAAAAGATTTCAGTTATAATGTTTATTAATATATTTATAAAAAAAATTTGTATTTTAAATCTTTTCATGCATTTTCAGCATTTTTAACTATTTTCGATGTCAGTAATATTCATGCTTAAAAACATGATATTTAGTAACCCTTTTAATTTAAAATCAATCAATCTGACACTTTTTTACTATTTTTTTAGAGTTACTATTGCCACACCAACTTTTACTAGCACCACACCAATTGTGTGTACTTTGGTGATTTACATAAGAATTGGTGTGGTAATAGCAACTCTTTTTTTGTGTTTTTGTGTGTGTGTCAAAACACATTGGGATATCCTTTACATTAGTCCCAAAGACACTCAAGAATTTGGAATTAAAATCAATTATCCCCTATAGAGGGGTCGCACCACGGGGTTAACCATTGGAGTAGACCAAGTGCCACATGGCACCTTGTAAATGGAGTAAAGAGAGTTGACTGATTCAACGCTTAAATGCCAGATGGCGTCATGTCACTAGAGCGGCGCTATAGTAGACAGGTGATGAAGTGGCAAAAAGGAAGCTTTGAGACTATGCCTCGAGTCGACACGTTGGAATATTGCAATTAAGTGATTAGAGGATCATGTTAAACCGTTAAGAAATAAGACAAGAGGAATGTGTCACAGCCATGTTCTTTTAAAACGAGGTCGTGTGGCGCAAGGGGGTGTTAATCCACAAGCAAGACTATAAAAATAATATCCACACATACAATACGTAGCTAGCAAGCAAAAGAACGGGACAACACGAGGCAAAGTCCGGAGGCAACTTTGTTGATATAATATTGATTACACGGTGTAACATGTTACAAAAACAAATAGGTGTGTTATAAGCAAATGATGATCTATGACATGCAGGACTCCACATAACTTGGCGTGAGGGTTTAAAGTCAACATGGGTGTAGGTCAGCCGTATTATTTCGAAACGATGTAATGTGGTGCAAGGGGTACTAATCCACAAGCAAGCCTATAAAAATAATATCCACACACATAATACGTAGCTAGCAAGCAAGAGAACAGGACAATACGAGATAAAATCTAAAGGCAACTTTGTTGATATAATATTGATTACACGGTGTAACATGTTGCAAAAGCAAATAGGTATGTTACAAGCAACTGATGATCTATGACACGCGGGACTCCACGTAGCTTGGCGCGAGGGCTTGAAGTCAACGTGGGTATAGGCCGAAGAAGTATTAGACACCCTTCCTACAAAGTGTATGCTAAACCTTTCCTAGGTTTTCAAAAGGAAACATCAAAAGTAGAAGCCGATCATACTCCCTTATTACATAAATGCCACTAAGCTAACAATATGCCCTGGCACGGGCTGATATGGCTTCATATGTAAGTCTTACATATATTACATGGGTGTTTCCGAGTGACTCCGAGACGAGCTACACCTAACTCTAGGTGTCAGAGTACATGATCATCACAGTCTCACCCACCTATTCTATAGACGTCCTCATCAAATTGTCCCTGATAAACTCTTCAATCTTCTTCTTGAAAGGCTATAGGTTCTCTGCACTTTTTCAGGTAGCTTCACATTCTGGCATGTTCTTCCATGTGACGAAGTACTCCACGTGCTGGTGCTTGCTTGAACTGCTACTAATTTGACACTCTATGAGAACTTTGTCAACAACACGCTCTAGCTGGATTGCTGAATAAGAAGGTATACATGTTGGAATGCTGCGCGCGGGATCTGATGGATCTGTATGAAATGGCTTGAAACAACTGGCATGGAAGACCAAATGAATGTTGCGTAACTAGTGCGGTAACTTTAGCTATAGGAGACCTTGCCGATTCAAAAGAGGATGAGCATTGGACTTCTAGAACGTTGTATTAGGTTTATATGTGCTCGTTGTACTCGATTGAACCTTCTTAATTGATCTATCTTGAGTATAACTAAGTCACCAACTTTGAAACGATCTGGTCGACGATGTTCATCAACGTATTTCTTCATCCGCTTTGACATTTTTTTCAAGGTAAGATCTAGCAATTTCATTGTTGTCTTGCCAAAGCTTTGCAAACATGTACACCCTTGGATACTGTCCCTAATAGCCTGAAACAATAGTATGAGGAGTTAAAGGTTGTTGGCCAGTGATAAGTTCAAAAGGATTCTTGTTAGAAGAATAGCTCTTCTGAAGGTTGAAACAGAACTGTGCAACATCAAGAAAATTCATTCAAGCCTTCTGATTGGTAATGACAAAATGCCTTAGATACTCCTTGAACATCGCATTAAATCTTTCTATCTACCCATCTGTTTGAGGATGTTCGTTGGTCGAAAAGTCAAGCTAAGACCCAAATAATCTGAATAATTCAGTCCAGAACTTCCCTGTGAATCTTGAATCTTGGTCATTGACAATGTTCTTAGGCACACCCCAATACTTAATAACATGCTTGAAGGATAAGTGTGATGTTTTCTCAACTGAGCAATGAGTCAATGCTGAGATAAACGTTATGTATTTGGAGAAACGATCCACAATTACTAGGATGGAACCATACTCTGCAACTTTCAGTAAACCTAACACAAAGTCCATAAAAACACTTTTCCAATACTTTTGAGGGACTGAAAGAGGTTCTAGCAACCTAATAGGTTTGTCCCGCTCGATCTTGTCTTGCTGGCAAATGAGGCAGGTCCTCCCATAGTCTAACATATCATCTCAAATGTTTGGCCAGTAGTATCATCATTTCAAGAGAGCTAATATACAGCGTCATCCTGGATGGCCAACCCATGAAGTGTCATGATAATCTCTTATTAGTTCTCATCTTGGCTCGTCCGCAAGTAGAACATACATGCGGCTCTTGGTGGTATATAACAACCCATCTTGTAGTAAAAAACGGTGTATTTTCTTCTTCTTCACCATATCAATTATGACTTTTTCTTGGAGATTACTATTCAAATCATTCTGAATTTTCTACTGTAAAGTGCTGGTAACTTGAAAAATTTGTCACTGAAGTGCTGCTAGCTCTACTTTGCGACTCAAGGCATCAGCCATGCTATTGTTCTTCCCTGGCTTGTAATCCAAGGCCAAGTCAAACTCTATGAGAAAATTTTTCCATCGAGCCTATTTTGGGTTCAACTTCTTTTGAATCAAAAAATGACTTACGGCCACATTATCAGTCTTCACTTGAATTTGTGCTCCCAACAACTAATGTTTCCAAACTCTCAAGCAATGGATAACGGCTAACAGCTCTTTTTCTTGGGCGGTATAACATCTCTTTACGTCATTGAGCTTCCGACTTTCATAAGCAAGCGGAAGCCTATCCTGTAACAACATTCCTCCAATAGCAAAGTCAGATGCATCTATCTGAAATTCAAATGGCTTGGTGATGTCGAGTAAAGCTAAGACGAGGTCTTGCATAACAACAAGCTTAAGGTCTTCAAATGCCTCATGGCACTTGTCTAACCAGGACCAAGTGCTATCTTTTTTCAATATATTTGTGAAAGGTACGGCCTTTTTGGAATACCCTTGGACGAAACGTCGGTAGTAGTTCACAAAACCAAGGAATGACCTGAGTTCTATAACGATTGAGGGGATTTTCCATTCATCAATAATACGCACTTTCTCCATATCTATCTGAATCTATCCACTGCCCACAACGTGACCAAGAAACATGATCTGTTCTTGAGCAAATGAACACTTCTCTACTTTAACATATAATTGATTGTCACGAAGCACTTGGAATACCTTGCGTAAATATTGAACATGTTCTTCAAGGGTGAAACTGTAAACCACAATATTATCAAGATATACCACAACAAACTTGTTAAGGTACTGTCTGAAGAGGTCATTCATTAAGGTGCAGAACGTGGCAGGTGCATTGGTTAGGCTGAAAGGCATGACTAAAAACTCATAGGCACCATACCTAATAGAACAAGTAGTTTTTCAGCTCATCTCTTTCTGTAACCAGTATTTGATAGTAACCTGATCTCAAATCCAATTTTGAAAAATACTTCGCTGCTCCAAGTTGATCAAACAAATCGACAATCAATGGGATATGATACTTGTTCTTGACGATAACCTTGTTCAATACTCGGTAATCTACACAAAATCACAATAACCCATCATGTTTCTTCTGGAACCAAATAGACATCCCATAAGGTGCTTTTGAAGGTCTAATGAATCCAGATTCCAGAAGTCCATTAAGTTGCTTGCATAACTCAGCTAGCTCCAGAAGACTCATCTTATATGGTCTATTTGTAGGAGGCATGGTACCATGTACTAATTCGATTTGATGATCAATTGGCCTACGTAACGGTAGGGCCTTAGGAAGCTCATTCGACATCATATCATCAAATTCTATCAATACCTGTTTTACCAGTGTGGGAGTTGAACTATGGTCCTGATCATCAGGTTCAACTTGTAAGGTAGCAATGTAAGTTTGCTCACCTTTCTTCAATTGAAGGGTTAAAATCATCTTTCCCTCTTTCTTACCTGTGGAGATGGGAATAAAGCTTGGACATTTACCTAGCATGCCCAATGTGTTGGCGAATGGCATTGGTACAGCCCTATTCTATAGTAAAAAGCCCATCCCAATGATGACTTTAAATTCATCGAGTGGAATTGCGAGTAAATCAAGCTTACCTTTCCATGTGCCTATCTTGACGGCCACAAACTTGGTCGACCCTTGGATAGGAGTGGCCTCAGAGTTTATAGTTTTCATTTGGCTTGAATCTTTCTAGAGTTGGGTATTGAGGCGTTTCGCCTCTATAGGGGAAATGAAGCTATGCGTAGCTCCCGTATCAACCATTGCCTGGGTAGACTTACCACCAATCTCGATGTCTACATACATGAGATATTTCCGTTGACGGATCTTCAGAGTCTCAGAAGTCTGCTTGAGTGCATTCAATAAATGCATTGCTCCCATGTGAGAAAAATCATCATCATCTTGTCCACTTGTACTCTCGTGACTAAGGTCACTTTGGGAGATTAATAGTGCGCTCAACTTACTTCTCTACGAACACTTGAACATCTTATGAGGACCACCACACAAATAACATTGAAACTTATTGCGGTGATTGGTAGACTAGGTACCTATGTTCTTCAAAGGGGAGGAATCCTGTTGGGATCTCCTGTTAGTACTGTGTCTGGATCCTCCATTTTTACCTTTGGAATACCCATTGGTGTGTTCACACTGCGGAGAGTACCCCTTCGATTGAGGGTGTACCTTCTTCCTACTCCCATCCACGGGGGAATAATCCGTCAACCGCTCAGCTGCGACAATAGCAGTCGTGAAATCTTGCACACGTTACCTCTGTACTTTTGTTTGAACCCAAGGCTTGAGCCCTTCTTGAAATGAGAACAGCTTGTCTTTCTCTGACATGTCACGGATATCAAGCATTTAGGCGAAAAATTGCTTGATGTAGTCGTGCACAGTACCTGTCTGGTGGAGTTGCCTCAACTTTTGACAGGCAATGAATTCCATATTCTCTAGTAGAAATTGATTCTTCAGCTCATTTTAAGGTCATCCCATGTATAGGTGGAATATTAGCCACTTTCCATCTCAGTGTACTTTTTTTCGCCACCATACTTTGGCATCACCTGCAAGATACATAGAAAGTGTTGTGACCTTACCTCTTCTGAATCTGAACAAGCTGCATGAAAGTACTACTCCATATCAAACAGGAAATTCTCGAGCTCTTTCGTATCACGTGCACCACTAAAGAAGCGTAGCTCGGGGACTCGTAAGCACGAGGGAGGAGCTTCACTATTGGTAGGCCATTCATTACCGATGGCTCTGACCAGGAGACATACCTTCGTAGTGAGCTCCGTGATCTGCTCCTATAAGTTGGCTAGGGATCCTTGGGTATCTTCTTCAAGGTTAACTACTTTAGCATTGAAGGTCACCAATTTTTCCTCCAACGTGTTCTGACGATCATCTAGTTGTGCAATAACATCAACGAGACCCAATAGTTGGGTCATCTTATCACTGTCTCACCCACTCATAATTATTTTTAGCATCTTGGCTATGTTCCAATTAGATTGAATAGATGGAAAAAAAAAGTTTATGGATCATGGTAGATGCTGTCAGTTTGGACAGAATCGATGCCTAACACCTTTTAGATTTCGTAACCTGACCTATGTACCATAAAAATAGATAGTGACTCTCAAATCGACCCTCCGAAAAAAAACCAGAATTGCCATCGTCACTATCTGCATACTTCTTGATGACTCCTACTCTTGGATCAGCTAATGATCGTTGTTCTACCCCCTGCTTGATTCGATTTGACGGCCTAGGCAGTCACCGTGTGGTGGTTCAATTTATGCACCGGACCTCTTGTCAGTCGTCATACTTTTGTCCATGTAACAATGTACAAGTAATGTCTTTCAAACAACTTTTGGAGGAATACTTTTGTCCATGTAACAGTGTACAAGTAATGTCTTTCAAACAACTTTTGGAGGAAATCCTTTTTAACTTTCAAGACAAGAACTATAATGTGCATTTTCTTCTTTTAGGGCCATCCCAGGAATGCTCAACGTCACCTTGGGATTTCTGGATCGATTCAGGTTCCATCCTCTTCAGCATCAAGATAGCATTGTCCTCCAATTTGTGATACTTCTCTGCCGTGAGCACCGAGGATAAATAAATGTACCCTCAACTCGGGCTGGGGGAAAAGAAAAGGCATTTCAGCAAAAGCTATGACGAGGACCTTGGTATTAGGACCACAATCCTTAATAGTCACAAACTCTTCCCAAAACATCATTTTTTCACTTGTGTATGAACTTGAGCAGCTGTTATCTTTTTCCACTAGCACACCCACCCAACAGCCAACAACTCTACCACCCAAATGTTTATTTCCTAATATTTTGGACTTGGATCCATAGCTCAATTGCAATGCAACTTTGAGATCATGTTTAAAGCCACCAAGAAAGTTTAAACTTAAGGCATGAAAAGATAACAGTAGTAGCAAAAACCAACAATGTCCCATAAGATTACAGTTGCTGCTCAAGTTCAAAAACAAGGGGCCAAAAAATAAAGTGAAAAAGTACAGAAAGCTACAAGTGTAGACTAAGATCTCTTATTTCAGAGGAATCCAACTGACCAATTGAAGGTTTGTGATGGGCAAGGAGGGATAACTAAGCCATGAACAATGGGAAAGCAGAGAATGAGAACCAATGAAGGTCAAATTGGTTTTGGAATTGGGGTAGAAAAATTAATAGTGGCAAAAGGAAAGAATCAATAACCCATCAAATCCATCCACAATAAAATAGAAAGAAAATCCATTTTCGAGGCATTCTCTAACACCATTCGTACTTAATATCAAAACATGAAAACGAGTTGTGTATAAAATCTACAGTGTGTTACCCTAATCACATCAAATAACTGAGACTCTAATGGCAATGTTCTACAACAAGATTGCAAGTTATTCTATGAAGCTTGCTCAAACTTTTATATCCTATGCTGTCCACCAATCATGCAAGTTATGCATTGGTCGGGCTTGAGAGGCAAATACTAAAATGTCCAAAATACAAAAGCCACAAACAAATTAGCTACAACTTCCACATCATACCATTAATGTCAACTCCATCGACCTTCTGTTTTTCTTTCAAGAAACCCAATCCAATCTTCAAGATGAATCAAGCACCATGAAGCTTTCAAGTAAATTCAGAAAGTTGACAGACAGCAGGCATGATATTCCATGGATAAGAGTGGAGCCCCCATCCTTGATTTATTGTAGAAGTTACAGAAGTTATGTGCCTGTAATCACTGGAGAAATCTTCTCCAAGAAAGGTCGCTATTGCGTCAATCACGATAGATTGGTCCTTAGCACACTCAGAACTCTACTCAAACCAAGCCGCACCAAGTATGGCATCAGGCCTAGAAAAATCCAATTCTTTAGATATTCCTTTCTCTCCATTTGTAACTGAAAAATGTTCGATGGTTTTTGGCATAACATCGGATCCTGCAGAAATCACAAATCAGAATATGTATTCCCATTGTAACAATGGTAAAATAATTCATCATTTTTATAGATTTATGAGAGAAAACTCACCAGGAAAAGCTTTGGCAAGCAACTTTTCATCCAATGAGCTTCCGCTAATAGGAGAAATGGGATCACAACATTCTTCCCATCCCGTCTCCCATAGATTCGGGGTCGAAATGTCTACTATATTCGATGTGACAATAGAAGAATTTGAGCTCTTCTCAGATGATTTTAAATTCTCTGATTCATGAAGTAATGCTTCCAACAGGTCATTGTTCCATGCCGAGAGAGAATATGATTGCACCGGCCCACTTGGTGAGGGAGATTGGATAGAAGCATCAACAAAATCAAGTGAAGGCAACTGGGGAGGAGACATGTCCCAACTACCTAGACCAGTTTCTGGATATTGGAGTGAAGGGAGCTCCAACTTCAAAGACCCAGGAATGGGCTTAGAAGCAAAGAAATTGCCATTTAAAAGGGCATGGCTACCAGGTGTTGAACAAAATTCTGGAGGATTCTTGCTGTTAGGGTCAGGAGGATCATAAGGAAAAGATAACCCGAGTTGGTGATCAGTCTTTTCACAAGTGTAATCCTGAAACTGATCAATTGGTGGAAGACCATTGAGGACACTACTACCATTAAAACCATGGAACAAAGTCTCTGATTCACGAAGTCTCTTGGGCTGATGCATTGCTGGGGGGGACAAGTAGCTGAAACTTTGAGATGAACCCAGACCTTGAATCAACATGCTACTATCAGAAATATCAGAAAATGCAGGCGGCGCATAGGAAAAAATCCCTTGACTGCCCTTAAAATCCTCAAATATGACATCAGGAATCTCACAATTATCTGCTTGCAAGAGGTTGTGATGTACCGTATCCTCACAACCGAACTCGGTAGTGTTCTGAGTCCACTGATTCTCATTCAATGCCTGCAAACACATGTCAGAAGGGTAAAGTAGTAACCAGCACGTTGACGTCTCTTGATTTGGGTATTCCAGTAATTCTTTATCTCATTATCGGTACGTTCAGGAAGTTGAAAAAAGCAATGACTATCTTAGAAAAACAACTGAAAAGATACATATGAAAACAAGCGAAGGACCTTAAGAGGAGTAACAGTAGTCCAATCAGATATAAAAACATCCAAATTTTTATATCCTGTGATAACTGATAAGTACATGATTTTCTATTTTCACAATGTTTTTAGTTCTCTGCAAACCACTTAACATGCAACAATGATGGAAACTGATAGGGACATCAGAGTTCATGGGTCATGTTTTATTTTTGGATTTTATTTTATTTTAAATATTGGACTTTAGCTATGGCCCCATTTCATTTTTCTAGTCTTATCTAATCTAGAAATTCATTATTTGGTAAGTTTAGGAATTTGATTTAAGTCTAAGTACTATTCACGTCACTTTTATTTAAACCTTATTTTGAAGGTTCAAAACTTTTCGTATTAAGTTGATTTTGGTGTCGTTTGAAAGGTTATTCAGTTACATATCCAACAAGCCCACGATTTTGTGATTTTGATGAGTTTTGAGAAAATTATGATTAAAATACTGATAGAGTATCAGCTCTACACGGGATTTGCATCTCAAAGTCAAAAGTGTCCATTTTTATATAATTTTAGGATTAGGATTTTGTGTCTAGCCTATATGTGGCTATTGTAATTGATTTCAGATAGTTGATAAATGAATAAAAAAAAATTGAATTATTTTTTTTGTTTTTCGTTTTGAATGTTAGTATTTTCAATGTGGTTGATGTCATGGAGATCATTAGGGTGATTCCAAGGTAAATATATCGTTTTCTTTAATCTTTTTATTATCTTCAATCTTTTTCCTCAATCCATCTTTTCTACAATTTTTTTATTAATATGTAATAGATCAAGAAACCATCAAGACCCCTTTAATCCTTTCAAGAAACCAATCCATAAACTATGTTTTCTTGATTTGTCAAGGTATCTTGAATTCTTAAATTCTTTTAACTTTGGTTCTAGAATTCTTGAAAATCATTTTCCTCGACCCTTAATCCTTTCCCCATTCTCTTAACATTTAATCATTGGCCTATAAGCTCTTGTTTCCTTTAACCCATATCCAACCCCAACCAAAATATCGTAATTTACAAAATTTTGCATTTTACATCTTAATAGCCAATTGGGATTTAGGAAACCCATTTTCTATTGTCGCCTAAATCCTAACCTAAATCCAAATCCCAAACAGATCCCTAACCACCCATTTTTTCCTCTTCTTCCCCTACCCTCCTGCATCAAATTAGTATTAGAACCTAGGTTCAAACGACACAAATTAGCAAATTGCGTTGAGGATTGACGGTATTGGAAGTTAAAACTAGATTTGTTTTACCTTCAGGGAAGACATTCAAGGTATTGTGTAGTGATGATTATGGAAAGAACCTCATTTCAACAAGTTTCGTTGAGAAGATCTTACAAAATATTGAAAATAAGAAATTTTGTGGATATTATTGTAGAGATTTCGTTGTTCAATTTTGTCAAGGAAAGTTCATCAATAGTACTAAGTGTTAGGTCAATCCTTTAGAGGAATGTTATATTGTGTTGGGACGTAGTTGGATCTCACGTGAACGTATTACTTTTAATGTAGAGCAAGGTATTTTACGTGTTGCTTCATACAAACGATATCTACTCAAAATATTTTCATGGAAGTCAACTCCTACAGTACCATTAGTCTAAGAGCAGGTTGTGAAAAAGGTAGATGAGAAAATAACTTTAGAAGATGGAATGCCTACAATTTTAGAACTAACACGGGAACAAGGTCTTGAAATCGACAACCCATCAAAGGAGCCTAAAAATCTTTTGGAGATAACATATACAACTCATGTCCATAATATAGCTATACTATCAGTACCTCACATTGACTTAATCATCTCAGATGAGTACACTAAATATTTTTCCAAGATAAAATATCGCAACTTGAAATTCATCATTCAACGCGACATCAAGACGCAAGGATAACTCTTAGTCAAAAGGGACAAGTCACAAATTATCATGATCATCCTTGAGCATTTCAAAACTCAAGGATGAGTTTTTTCCAACCAAGCAAGGGCAAAGCTAGTAAGAAGTTGGTGGGGGCAATTGCCCCCACAGAACTTTGAGACACTCCTATATTTTCAACTAATTACATGCCCCATTTGTCCTCACTCCCTCACCTCTCTCCCTATTTGCCCCCACACCCTTCACCTCCCTCCAATTTTTGCCCCTCCCCCTTTCAATTCTTTGTTGGTGAGCCACTTGATCGGGCCTTCTCATATACTAATTGGAAATTACCGAAATATCCTTTTCTTCAACTACTAATAAAAAATCTCTGAATTTCTCCCTAAAACCATTCATCTTCAAGTTCTTCAACTATATGACTAACCATAGTTTGCCCACACTACAAGAAAATCCTGGCTCCGCCCCTGCAACCAAGGGAGAATTGATGGCGACATCAAAGTTCAAGGGCCTAACCTATTTGGGTCATATTTTAGTTTTAGGATTTTATTTTATTTTGACTTTTGGGCTTTAGTCATGGGTCTATTTCATTTTTTTATAAAAGTTTATTATTAGGTCAGTTTAGGAATTTGATTCAAGTCTAGATACTATTCACGTCATTTTGTTTTCTTGTTTTGAATGTTGGTGCATTCCATGTGGTTGATGCCATGAAAATCATTGAGGGATGATTCCAAAGTAAATATCATTTTTTTCTTTTTCTTTTTTTTAATATTCTTCTTCAATCCTTTTTCTCTATATTTTTTTGTTTATTTGTGAGAGATCAAAAATCCATCAAGAACCCTCTAATCCTTTCAAGAAATCAACCCATAAACTTTGTTTTATTGATTTTTCAAGCAATCTTGAGTTCTTGAATCCTTGGATTCTTGAAATCTTTTTTTCCCCAACCATTAATCTTTTCCCCATTATCTTAACATTTAATCCTTACCCTATAAACATTAACCTTTAACCATTTCCTCTACTCTGTTGAAAATATCATAATTGCAAAAAAAATTATATTTTTAGGCCATTGGGATTGTGGTCATAATTGCAAAACGTCAAAATTAAACCTTAACACCCAAATCCTTTTGGTTTTACCTTATCCTAGCCCAATCCCAAACCAAATTTCCTAACCCACTCCTATTTTCATCTTCTTCCCTCATTGTCGTGTATTAGAAACCCTAAAGTGCTTTTCACAGATACCCTAATCGAGTTAGAAAGTTATAAATAGGGACCCTCTAGTTCCCATAAGAGCATCATTTTTCTAATTCAAAATAGATGTTATTCTTTTTGCTTTATTGTAGACTTTATTTTCCCTGTAATTTTTGGAGATTATGAGAGGAGAGGTTGTAATCCAAAGTTCATCAATGAATATTAGTTTCGTTCGCTTCTTTTCTCTTATAGTTCTTGCAATGATATTAAGCTAGTCTCCATCCATCAAAGAGGTGGAGAAGCTAGAGCAAGATTTACTTTATTGTTTTAATGTAATTTCTTAACCTCTTTGAGTTCTTTATTGCTTTAATGGATTCTTTTCAAGGATTTGTCCAACTCCAATGGATTGAAGTCTAAGATGAACCTCCTCACCTACTATATTCGACCTAGATAAATCATACTTAGATCAGATTCAAGATGATCTATGCTTAAACACCTTTGCGTAAAGAAATCCTGGCCTAAAGACTCCCTAATGATTTCAAGTCCATCTTCCAACCCAAGAACATTAACATGTTCTTTGGGTTGAGTAAATATTTTCTACTTTAATTAATAATCCATCTCAACAATCGATTTTAATCTGTGTTCCGATTATTCAGCCATTCAAAGGAAGCAATAATTGTATATTTCGTAATAGGAATCTATGCAATGAATTATTCCTCATTCTTGTGAAAGATTACACAGTCAAGGAACATGCTTGTGGCATACATGAAATCAAATTGTCAATCAAGCACAAGAAATGATGCAAGAAAGGAAGCCAAAAATAGGCCCCAAATTTTTGCATTATGAAATAAAGCTTTTTACCAATAAAAAAAAAAAAGCTTCTCAAACAGAATCTCAGTGTTTCCAGTTCATTTCAGCTATCATTTACTGGGTGTTTCCCAAAGTTTCCAACCTGTTCCCCACATTTTCCCAATTTTTGGAACTTTATCACATCCATATGCAAAATAAATTTGTCAGGGAACAACAGTTCTTATGTAAAATGCATCTCCAAGAAAATATGCTCAAACTTATACTGGTCAACATCTATTGACCAAGAGGATGTCAACCAGTACAATGTCGGGTATAACACTTTTATTGTTTTCAATTGATTTGTGGGTCATTTCCCCATAAGCAAATATTAGAATATACACACCACAGAACATAATAATAATAATAATAATAATAATAATAATAATAAGGAATATTTATATACTAAAGGAATCTTCAAATTATCCTGGCAAAAAATAATTAGTATTTATTAATTATTAAAAAATATCAGTTAGGAATTAGTCAAGAATCTTACATAATCTACAAATCTATAATATGCACAAATATATGCTATTAGGACAGTTGTAATATAATCAGACATTGAAATATATGTTATTAGCTTCCCATTTCCACAAGTTCTCCAATATTCAGGAAATTACGGTTTTTATGTATTTAAAAATATTCTATAAATCACCAATGGGTTTCAATGCAATCTATACAACTAAATATCATGGTTTTGGGTGAGTCAAATATTACACCCACTTACATACATGAATAACACATTCAAAGAGACCTCTAATTAATCTTGTTAGTGTAGATTGTCCTAGATGAATTGCCCCATAGATAGCATGTCACTGGCTGACATGTGGCATCCAGATGCCATGCAAACACCATGGAAACACACGTCTCAAAGATATAATAGCTCTTCCCAAGTAAACCTAAAAGTATGTTTATCATTCCAAAAAAAACAGAAAAAGTGATCTAATACCCCATCTAAGAGACACAACATATTGGATAGGAGAAAGTCATAGTTGGTGTCTTCATGCAAAACGGCTTTATGGAAAGATAGGTGCCACAACAATGATAGAGAGGACTTGGTAGAGACTACAGAGCACGTCGTGCAACAAACTAATCATTTGGGCACTTGGAAGGGCATGTCCTAAGAGCCCATCACAAGAAAAGCATGTTTTGGCTCCCATGTAAGATAACACAACTTATCTTAACTCCCTCTATGCTTCTCTCTCCCCCTGTCACGTCCCAAAATCTTATCACGCATCCCCATGATTAAGTGTTAGAATCTTAAGGTGTGAGATATTTTCCATACAGTGATAAATACATATAACTCAATAATTTCAAACAATAACATTATGTATTGCAACGGAAGCATATAGTTATGCGATACATAAACAAAACAACAATCCTATCTCACAACACCCTTTATTTGTATATAACAGAAAGAAATCATGGCACCTACTGTCAAGAATATACTAACCTGCTCTCTCAACATAAACGGACCTACCATCTACCGACACTCACATACACAAACCGAGTAATCTTCAAACTACAACAATCATTAAATTGATCATCGATCATTGGAACTTCCTGAAACTGAGATGATTGGTAGGGTGAGTAACACGGGTGTTACTCACCAAGAAATGTATTTTCTAAATCATAATCCTAATCTACAGATTAATCACACTAATTCATTTGTAAACAATGCAAGTTTATTAAAACATTGTTTACTTTTCTTGTTTTCCCTCTTTGTTGTGGGTTGGTCTTCTCGACCCCCCTCGTTGTTCTTTTCAATAAATTCATCTTTACTAATAATAAAAAAAAAGTTTATTAAAACATAAATCCCTCAAAAAGATTTTAATAATTGTGAAATAAAACAAAAACATACAACATCAACTCATAATATAACATATAATGACAGAGTACTTTAATAGAGAGTTGAAGATCACGACTAATGTGAACATCTCAGTCAAGATACAATTGATCCAATACTTCACCGATGTGAAACTCCACCGTTAGTTCATGATTCTATGGCCAGTCTCTGCCATACTTGGGTGACTGAGGGGCTGTTCGTTTGGAATAGAAAAGCCAGCTCAATTTACTTTTTTAGCTTTTAAGCCAAAAAAGCTCCATAAGCAATGTTCGTTTGAGCTCTTTTAGCTCCAATGAAAATCAATAAAAGTTAAAAATCAGCTCTTATTCAGAGACGTTAGAGAGAGGCTTCTTTCATTTGCTTCTATACAGAGCCGAACACCGAAAACGGCTATGGAATAATGACCAAAAAGCCCTTAATCTTTTATTCTATTTCCAACAAAAAAAACCGTAACACTATTTCGTTATCGACTTCGAACGACTGTAAACCCTCCTCGTCACTCTCTACTCTCACTCTCGACTTCGTTCTTCTTAGATCTCTCTCGACTCACACCTCCTCGTCAACGTCGAATGACTGTAAACCCTCTTCGTCACTCTCTACTCTCACTCTCGGCTTCGTTCTTCTTAGATCTCTCTCGGCTCACACCTCCTCGTCAACGTTGAACGACTGTAAACACCTCCTCGTCACTCTCCACTCTCAATCTTGGCTCACACAAATCGATCTCTCAAGGGTAAACCCCTCGTCGTCACTCTTTATTCTCATTCTCGGCTTCCTTCTTCTTAGATCAGTCGCGGCTCACACAAATCGATCTCTCTCGGCTCACACAAATCGATCGCTCAACACTCTCTACAGATCGGGAATCTTGGGTTTCCTCATCACTCACAAAGGTAAAATCTCCACTCTCTGCTCTAGATTTTGTTGCCTCAGTGTATACCCTTCTCTCACCCTCTCCACTCCAAATCTGAACAAAAAACTATGGGATCTCCTGCAACTAATTTATGGGTCTTGTTGGGGTTGGGTTTGATAGAAAAAATGAACAACTTGCAACTTGTATCCCTACATTTTCACGAATTTTATTTTATTTAATGTTTTCTGTCAAAAACTTGAATTGGTTTTGTTATTGGGATTGAATCTAAAAGCATGGAAATCTCTTTTGATTCTATTGGATTTTCATTGTGGGTGAGTTTATTTATATTGTTTGCAGCTTTGGATGACAAGTTTTCTGATTTCTATGGGATTTCTAGTTGTTTTTGTATTTATTTAAAATTGTAATTGGATAGGTGTGGAATGGGTAAAAAAACTGAAAATTGATGATTGTTATATGTTCAGGATTTGTGGTTGAGTTTCTTCATGATGTTTGAAGCTTTTGCTAATTTTCTGATTGAATTTGTTATTTTCTTCAATGATTTAGTTGAAAACTTGGATTGGATTGGTGTGGGATTGATAAAAAAGATAGGTTGTTCTACTATTTTTGAGTTGTTGAGTTCCTCGTTGAGATTTGAAGTTGGTTTTAAGTTATGGTTTTTGCTATTCTTCTCCAAGTATATCTTTGGACAATCTGGAACTTATGGGGAGGTAGGTGAACCAAATGCATTGAAAAGAAAATTCGTAGTGGTATGTGCAAAGCTTATGAACAAACTCCTTAAGAGTTTTAATACCAAATACCAACAAAGCAAAACAAGTTAATTCTGTGCACATGGGTTGTTCAATACTTATATAGAATTGTGTTCGGCTAAATAAGCTCCTAACACTTGCTAATAACTGTATTAGCTAAATTACATATATTTAGACAGAATTCCTCACTTGACAATATCACTTTTTAAAGTAAAAACTGCCATTGTCTCCTAACACTAGGTTTCGACCCTTCTTACAATTTTTATTTTATTTTTTGAAGTTGGGTTTGATTTTAATTGGATTTAAACTCACCCTTGTTGGAAAACATTTAAAACCATGCTTGGGTTATGCTCAAGTTGTCTAGTTGTCTTGATCTCGGAAGAAATTTAAAACCATGCTTGGGTTATGCTCAAGGTAGAAATTGTACAACTGTTTCTTTTCCATCAAATTTGAAGTAAGTTGTAGGATAATGTGATTAATTTTATGGATCTACCACTTTGGGGATTCATCTCTTTCTTTTTATTATGAGGATGCAAGCTTACAATCTTAGCTAAGGTACAACTAAAAGCCTTCCTATAGTGTAATTTTAGTGTTGATTCTACATTTCTTTTTAGATTCTCTCTCTTAGTTAATTTTTGTGATTTCAAGGTAAGTTTAGCAATTTTAACCACGTTTAAATTGTATTTTCCTTTATGTAAACAATACTCACCCAACCATATGTTCAGATTTTTTTTATTTTTATTTAAACAGTCCTTTATGTAAACAGTACTCACTTTTTACAATTTTTTGAACTCAAAATACCAGTTTTTAACTTTATATTGAAAGTACTAATAACCCTTCTTTTAACTTATATTCAAATTACATTTGTACACCTCCTATCTTTATTATATAAAAGAGTTGGGTATTGATAAATGTGAAGGGTAAGAATGGTAAAAAGGTAGAAGAAAGGAAAACAACAGTTTTTGTATGAAAAATGTAGAATTGTTCATTTTTTAGACCATTTGGTTAAAAAACTTATTTATGAATAATGCAATTTGTTGTTTAAACTCACCTCAAATGCGGAATTTATATAGATAAATGCAAATTTATATAGTTATTTGCTTTATGAATTGATGGATTAGATTTCTTGACATTTTTAAAGATAAATTTTTGACTTGTTACGATTTATTGATTATTCCTTATCTATTATTTTTTTAAATGAATATTTAAATTGTCAGATGCCGAGACAAAAAGTAACAGAACCAAAAGAAACAGAGTCAAAAATTGATTCTGCAAGATGGACACCCTATCTTCATAAGATTTGGGTTGATATCTGCGTGGAATTAGTTAAGATTTGGAATGCCCTAATCCTTTGGAATGCCCTAATCCTTAACTCATATTCTCCTCTTTTGTCTTTTTGTGCAAAGAAAAGTGGAGGCTACTTTTAGACTCTTCTACACACATTTTTCTCTATAAATAGAGCCTTCATTTCTAGAGAAAGGGTCCCATCTTGGTTCTCTTATCCAAGACTCCTTTAATCTAAGGCTCTTTGCCTATTCTCTTATTTTTTGTATTTTCATTTTCTAGTTATTTTCTTTTGGTTAACTAGTCTTGTAAGAAGTAGAAGAAGAAGAAGTTGTAATTTTCTCCATGAAATGAAGAAAAGTTCTTTCATCTCGTCTTCCCTCTCTTGCAATGACATTAGGCTAAGTTCCCCTCCATTGGAGAGTGGAAAAGCCTAGAGCAAGTTCTTGTGTTATTTCTAATTTTATGCCTTTCTTTTATTTAAAATGCTTATGAATTCTCTTTAAGTTTCTTGTACATTTTATTCTTAATATAGATATTTTATGCTTAGATTAGATCAAGATAAAGTATGCTTAAATTAGATAATTTGTAGTAAGAAGTTCTCAAGAAATTCTACTTTGTTTTTGTTCCTTTATTTCATTTTAATTGCAAAACTTTCCGATCTAAGGAGCTAACACCAAGCCCTTATGATTGAGTTATAAAAAGGCTAGAGACTAGAAATTGCTCATTAACATGTTTTAGGTAGATCCACCTCCCATGGTGTTTTAATTCATAAGTTTACTTGCTTTTAATTTCATTTACTTTAGTTTATTTTCTAGCAATTTTACATCTTCTTATAAGTTCAAAAATACAAAGAAAAACAGTTTTAATTCCTTTTAGTTAATTTGAATTTTATCTTCTTAGCTTAGCTCTATTCCTCCTTTCTCTTGGGTTCGATCCCCTACTTGCCCCACAAGTAAGGTAAAACTAAGATTATTATTAACTCCGGTGAGAAGAACAACGATAGTCTCATCAGAATTTTGGCGCCGCTGCCGGGGAAGGGTAAAGGTAGTAGTGGTAAGTTTTGATTTAAAATTTATTTTTTTTTTCATTTTTATTTTATTTTCTTTTTTTCTTTTGGTTTCTTTCTATAAGTTCAAGTGTTCTTGAGATTTTAAGAGAGAAGAAAGAAAAAAAAAACATTAAAAAAAAAAAAAAAGTCATTTTCGTTTTCTTTTTAACCCTTGACAGCAGAACTTAAACTGACTGTAACTTTCTACTCCGATCTCCGATTATCTATTAGTGTATATCGATTTGGGGTAGAACGAAATTTTCTATAAAATATGACTGAGTCAGCAAGATAGCGGTAAGTCAGATTCTGTTTTTGAGTCCATTTACTATCATTTCTGCTAATATTTCTGTTTTGCTTCTTGTAGGTGAACATTTTTTTTTCTTTTTTTCTTCTTTTCTTTCAATTTTCTTTAATCTTTAGTTAGGTTTATTTTTCTGTTTTAGAAACTCTTGTATAGGATTTCTTGTAATTTTTATTAATTATCCAAGAAGGCTTGGATTGTAATAGACTAAGGAAGGACGACGGGTGGACAATACCGTCACGGCTCCTTAGGTTCGCACACCAAAATTGGAGTTGGTAGCCTAAGTCGACTCAAACCGTCTTCACCCCGTCTAGCACGGGAGGTAATCCCGAAACACCCACGCCTCTCTTTGCTAGTGGGTTACTCCTTGCCTTTGTATGTTATTTTTCCAATTTGCACACACTTGGAATAGTTAATTAGGTAGTAAAGAGCACCCCTCTCCTAGGGATGGCATGATAAGATAAGGATTGGAAGTCATTACCAATTTCTTGCTCTAATTAGGATAATCAATTCACTAGTCATCCAATCAAATTAATTAAAATCAATTAGACTTGACTATAGGGCCCACGAGCTCAATAGGAGAAATTCCGCTTCAAGTTGTGCCAATTGCGCTTTTTGGTCATTTTTGTATCTAGTAAGATCTTGCCCTTTGAGGGGATAGACTCAGTCTATTCAAGAAAAGAAGGTATTTAAGCGTGCTCTTGCTTATGCATTATGCGCCTCCTCCGATCTGGAGATCCGAATGATTCAAACTTGACTTCATAGAACCGAGTTGGAAGGCTAGTTGCGCTATTTCTACCCAGTTAGGAGCTGTCTAGCTTTAGGCAACCTATCTAGGTCCAGTCTTTTCTTTTCGTGATTGTTTGATCGACTGTGTGATTTGTATGCTTGGTAGACGTTCACAAAATAACGTGTTAGAACCATTTGATCCTGAGATCGAACGTACCATCAGTAGGATACGCAAGACACCATCAGTAGTTATGATGGGTGATCGAGAGCGAACTCTCAATGAGCTCTTCGCTCCAGCTTCCGCATCTCCTCCCACATGCATTGTTTTACTGTTGAACAATGCACCTCAGTTTGAAATTAGGGCTGCCACCATCAATATGCTCCCTAAGTTCCACGGTTTAGAGCGTGAACAACCTTACACCCATCTTAATCGATTCTTGACTATATGTCAAACTTTTAGAAATCAGAATCTAGATGAGGAGAGTATCAAGCTTATTCTGTTCCCGTTATCCTTGGAAGACCATGCAGCTGCGTGGTTGAACTCCCTAACACCCAATTCCATATCTACTTGGGATGTTCTATCAAAAACATTTATGGCCAAATTCTACCCCGTGGCCAAAACTGAGAAAATGAAGGACTCTATTAGAAATTTTAGAGCCCGTCCTGATGATGAATTTTCCCAAACTTGGGAAAGATTCAATGATTTATTGGTCAAATGCCCACACCATGGCATTGACAAAGCACAGTTGGTGCAAAGTTTTTATAGAGGATTAACAATGAATCAACGTACCTTAGTCGAGTCAATGCATAAGGGTCAGTTCATGAACCAGACTCCCAACCAAGCGTACGATTTCCTCGTAGAGTTAGCTGAGAGTGCTCAAAACTGGAGTACTAACCAAGAAGAATTTGATAGAGACGATCCGGTTAGGAAGACAGGCATGTATGAGATGAAGGCAGACCCTGATCTCAAAAATGTCATGTGTAGTCTAGTAAGTGGGATGAATAATCTCACGAAGAAGTTAGATGCCTTTGCCATCTCAGCATCCAAACCTCACCTAGACCCTCGTACAATTTCGCAAGTGACTGTCGAACCGAGTTCTTTGTGTGTCATATGCGACGGCAATGACCATTTGGTCGAATGTTGTCCCACCTTGCCTCAAATCAAAGCTGAACAAGCAAATGCGATTAATGGCTATAGTGCTTTTAAGAAGCCAACTCCAAACTCTTTTAGCCAAACGTATCACCCAGATAATAGGTTTCATCCTAATTTCTCATACAGACAGAACGAACCTATTCAATCTAGTGGTCCGTCAGGTTATAATAGGAGTTTTCCTAGGCAATCTGGTTCTTCCACAAACCAAGCCATTGTTCCTCAAGTCCCTTATCAACCCCAACAATCTACCGATTGCAGAGCCATCATACCAGATCCCATGACCAATTACCAGCAGCCTGCCCAACAACAGTCGTCTTTAGAATCTATGATTGCCGAGTTGATGAGGCAGCAACAGCAGTTCATCCAAACTCAACAGCAAACCCATCAAAATCAAACTCAGATTAACCAGGTCACTGCGCAATCCATAGCTAAGATGGAAGTTCAGTTGGGGCAGTTAGCTCTTTCCTTGAGTGGGAGAGAGAAAGGTCAATTTCCTAGTCAGACTATCCCTAACCCTAGAGGT
Source organism: Akebia trifoliata (assembly GCF_017979445.1). Taxonomy (NCBI): domain Eukaryota; kingdom Viridiplantae; phylum Streptophyta; class Magnoliopsida; order Ranunculales; family Lardizabalaceae; genus Akebia; species Akebia trifoliata. The sequence continues at coordinate 19,942,277 of NC_141382.1, forward strand.
CAACCTTTGATTCCAAACGGATCAAAAGGTCAATACGAAGTAGGAAGCCATTCTGGAGCTCCACAAGACTCAGTCCAGGCTATCCACACCTTGCGTTCGGGAAAGAAGGTAGACAACAAGGTCCAACCTATTGACACGGGAGAAAAGGTCTTAGAAAAGGACAAATCACAAAAAGAAGCCATAGAGTCTCCAACAGAGAAGAAGAAAGATTTGGAAAATCCTCCTATCATTTTGCCAATTCCAAAAGCTCCATTTCCCCATCGCCTTAGAGATTCTAAAAAAGGTAAGCAGTTTGAGGGTGTCTTAGAAGTCTTCCAAAATGTGCATATCAATATCCCATTCCTAGATGCCATTAAGCAGATACCTTCTTATGCGAAATTCTTAAAGGATTTGACCAAGCTAAAAGGAAAACACCATTTCCTCGGGAAGCTATTATGGCAGCCCAAGCTTCGTCACTCATCCAACAAACGATTGCACCAAAATTTAAGGATCCTGGATGTCCGACAATTTCTATTCATATTGGAAATCAAGTGGTCGAAAAATGTCTCTTAGACTTAGGGGCCAGTGTGAACCTTTTACCCTATTCGGTTTATAAACAATTAGGTTTGGGGGTTTTGAAACCCACAGATATCACGTTGAGTCTAGCCGATAGGTCCATAAAAATTCCAAAGGGTATAGTTGAGGACGTGATAGTTAAAGTCAAAGATTTCTATTTTCCTGTTGACTTTGTTGTCTTAGACACAGAGCCAGTCATCAATTCGAACAGTCATATTCCTATCATCTTAGGACGTCCATTCTTAGCCACGTCTGACGCAGTCATTCGTTGTAGAAACGGAATTATGACTTTAGCATTTGGGGATATGAAAGTGAAACTGAACGTCTTCCACAATTTCCAAGGAATTGATGTAGATGATGGTATGGAGGAAGTGAACATGATAGATACGCTAGTCAATCAAACGTATCAAGAATTAGGGTACTCTGATCCCCTAACGAAATGTTTGGCTCACTTTGGCCTTGACTTGGACGTAGAAGAGTCTATAAGCGAAGTCAATGCTTTGCTTGAATCCGTTCCACTCTTAGATTCTGTGCGGTGGCACGTAAAAGCTGAAAGTCTTCCTGTACGCACATCCAATCTTGTTCCTTCTCATGTCGAGCCTCCAAAATTGGAACTCAAGTCTCTTCCAGAGACCTTGAGATATGCATTTCTTGGCAAGAATCAAACCTTGCCTGTGATCATTTCCTCTCACCTCAATGAAGTCCAAGAGGGAAAGTTGTTAGGAGTATTAAGGGAACATCAAGAAGCTATTGGTTGGAGCATAGCTGACATCAAGGGAATTAGTCCATCTGTGGTGATGCACCACATTCGTTTAGAGGATTTTGCTAAACCTTCCTTAGAACCTCAGAGACGACTAAATCCTGTCATGAAAGACGTGGTTCGGATGGAAGTGATGAAATTGCTAGATGCGGGTATTATCTATCCTATCTCTGACAGTCGTTGGGTGAGTCCTATACAAGTAGTTCCTAAGAAATCTGGTATCACTGTGGTAGTGAACCAAGACAATGAATTAATCCCCACTCGAGTCCAAAATGGATGGAGAGTGTGTATTGACTATAGGAAACTCAACTCGATGACTCCTAAGGATCATTTTCCCTTACCTTTCATTGATCAAATGTTAGAGCGTCTAGCAGGACATTCTTATTATTGCTTCTTAGATGGTTATTCCGGGTACAACCAGATACCTGTTGCTCCAATCGATCAAGAGAAAACAACGTTCACCTGTCCCTTTGGAACTTTCGCGTATCGTCGCATGCCTTTTGGATTATGCAATGCACCCGCTACTTTTCAACGGTGCATGATGAGTATATTTTCTGACATGCTAGAAAGATATCTCGAAGTGTTCATGGACGATTTTTCAATTTTCGGACCAAGTTTTGAGGAATGTCTCCATCACTTGACTTTGGTCCTTCAACGTTGCAAAGAGGTCAATCTAGTCCTCAATTGGGAAAAATGCCATTTCATGGTAACATCGGGGATTGTGCTAGGGCACATTGTTTCTGCTAAAGGGATTGAGGTAGATAAGGCAAAGGTAGGTCTAATTGAAAAATTACCACCTCCTAGAACGGTCAAAGAAATTAGGTCATTCCTAGGCCATGCGGGTTTTTATCGTAGATTCATTAAAGATTTCGGGAAAATCTCGAAGCCTTTATGTGAGCTATTGGGAAAGGATGTTCCTTTCGACTTTTCAGAGTCATGTCTCTCTGCGTTCAACAAGCTCAAGTCCGAGTTAACCTCGGCACCCATTATTCAACCTCCAAACTGGAGCATTCCATTCGAAGTTATGTGCGACGCTTCAGATTATGCAATAGGCGCTGTTTTGGGTCAGCGAATTGAAAAACAACCTCATGTTATCCAATATGCTAGTAAAACCCTTAACGATGCTCAGCTTAACTACTCTACAACGGAGAAGGAAATGCTAGCAGTGGTCTATGCCGTTGAAAAATTCCGCCCCTACCTTATAGGATCTAAAGTTGTGATCTACACAGACCACGCAGCATTGAAGTACCTTCTATCAAAGAAAGATGCTAAAGCAAGATTAATCCGTTGGATTCTACTTCTACAAGAGTTTGATCTCGAGATCCGAGATAAAAAAGGGGCAGAAAATGTCGTAGCTGATCACTTGTCTAGGATAGTTAACAAGCCATCCGAGGAATCCTTACCCATCTCTGAATCCTTTCCCGATGAGCAACTTATGCAAATCTCTCAAGCCAATGCTCCATGGTATGCGGACATTGTCAACTACCTAGTTACAGGTCAATTCCCAGTCAAAATGACTAGTCAAGAGAAACTTCGTCTTCTGTCAAAAACAAAATGGTATTTCTGGGATGAACCATACTTATTTAAGTATTGTCCCGATCAAATCATTAGACGTTGTATTTCAACCTATGAGCAAGTCAGTATCCTAGAGTTTTGCCATAATCATGCCTGCGGAGGGCACTTCAGTGGTAAGAAGACCGCCATGAAAATCTTACAATGCGGTTTTTTCTGGCCTAGTATTTTTCGTGATGCCCACGAGTTTAGCAAATCTTGTGATAGATGTCAGAGATTAGGAAAAATCTCTAAGAGAAATGAAATGCCTCAAAATCCTATCCTGATCATCGAAATTTTTGACGTGTGGGGTATAGACTTCATGGGACCCTTTCCTATCTCCCAGGGTTACCAATACATCCTACTTGCCGTTGACTATGTGTCAAAATGGGTCGAAGCTGTGGCATGTAGAACTAACGATCACAAAGTTGTGATAAAATTCATCAAGGAGACGATTTTTTCAAGATTTGGTACTCCACGAGCTATCATAAGTGATGGTGGCTCGCATTTTTGCAACAAGATATTTGCTGCGTTGATGAAGAAATACCTCATAACGCATAAGGTTGCCACACCTTACCACCCACAAACAAGTGGACAAGTGGAGATTTCTAACAGGGAAATAAAGACTATCTTAGAAAAAACAGTCAATCCTTCAAGGAAAGATTGGTCTTTGAGATTGAGTGATTCACTCTGGGCCTATAGGACTGCATTCAAGACACCCATAGGGATGTCTCCCTACCGGTTAGTTTTTGGCAAGGCCTGCCATCTCCCTGTAGAACTAGAACATCGTGCATATTGGGCGATCAAACGCCTCAACTTTGATTTTGATAAAGCCGGTGAGAAGCGAAAGTTACAACTAGACGAGTTAGAAGAGATTAGAAATGACTCGTATGATTGTGCCAAAAGGTACAAAGAGCGTACCAAATTCTTTCACGATAGGCACATTCTTAGGAGGAATTTCATTCCTAATCAAAAAGTTTTGTTGTATGATAATAGACTCCACCTTTTTCCTGGAAAACTTAAGTCTCGATGGACTGGCCCATATATTATCCAAACAGTTTACCCCCATGGTGCTGTTGAAGTCCTTAATCCTAAGGACGGATCCACTTTCAAAGTGAATGGCCAACGTCTCAAACCGTTTCTCGAGTATGTTCCGCAGGAGGAAGTTCTTTTTCTCGATGATCCCGTCTATCAAAATTAACTATGTTTTCGTCTAGCTAAAGACGTTAAACTTAGCGCTTCTGGGAGGCAATCCATGCACTTCAAGGGACATTGTGTTAAATATCAACAGGACTATAAGGTCTTTCTCAGGTGCTATCTAACCCACTTCATTTCATTTTGTCAATTTCAATTTTACCTTTGCATGTATATGTTGAAATATTGAGGACAATATAATGTTTAAGTTTGGGGGTGTATGGGTTGAATTTCCACTTATTATTTTTTTCTTTTATACAAAAAAAAAAATTAAAAAATATTTGGTTGGCAACTTTGTTGTATTTTTCTCAAAGTCTTAGCTTGTATCTTTTAAGCACTTAGTGAAAATATTTAATCAGTCTTTCATTGGAAGCTATGATCTGGATTCCCATTTATGTTTCTCTTAGGCAAAAATTAGAGCAAAGTTATCTTTTGGTTTATAGTCACTTCTAATAAGGTTACCAAGAGTCTAGATTGTATTAAAAGAGCTTGTTACCTTCTTTCTACCTAGAGTTTAAGGAAAAACTAGGTTTGATGAACTTTGACTTCCTTGTTCAATTGGTTGGTTGATTAGAAGAAAAACAGAACTGGATTGTATACACCTTGTACAGCAACCATTGAATTAGACTGGGTACCGTGAAAAGGGCTGCCTACTTTTCTTAGAAAAATAGTGAAGAAGTAAAATATAAAAAAAAAAAAAAAAAAAAAAAAAAGTCAAAGATCCAAAAGTTTATGTAAAGTTTTAGTAGGGTGAAAGCCATCAAGTGTAAAAATGTGAGTATACTGGAATATCACAGATAAAGCCCCTTAGAGGTATTAAAGTGAATATCCACACTTCTCACTACCCCAGACAGGATGCTAAGTTTAGAATTAAACCCTAAGTTACTCCAGTTATTCTTGAGTAGTTAGAAGGTTGAAACTCATTTTGGGAAATCGAATCTCTTAAATTTCTAAGTTAGAATCACTATCGCTCAAAGGTCAATTTAAGTCTAAATTTTGTTGTAGAGAAATAAGGGTTGGGACTCTATACCAAGCAGTACTTCTAATTGATTGACAAAACCAAAAAAAAAAGACTTGTGCTTTTCAATATAAGTTTTGATTTTGACTATTTTTACTTCAAAGTTATTTTCAAATTTTGTGGGTATATTTTCTGCAAACCCTCACGAGTCAAACTCGTCCACTAGGGGTAACCTAGCGGTTCAAGGGCTTGCTGCATTCGCTAAATGCAGTCGAGGTGCCTGCGAAAGTGGCAGTTTTATTTTCTAGGGACTAGAAAAAGGTAAGTTTGGGGGTGTGATGAGTGTCTCCAAACACTCAATTATACGCACATTTTCTGGATATTTATCTTGATTTTTGTACCTATTTCTCTATATTAAGATAATAATCATGATAAGCCTCAAACCACCACGTTGCATGTTAATTAGGCTTAATTATATATAAATAAATTCATTTACTAGATAAATCTAATTACGTGTGTTTCTTGTGCAGAAAATCAACAATTTGGAATCAAAATCTCAAGGCAAAAGCATTTGGGCCCACTTTGGAATGCCCTAACACTTTGGAATGCCCTAATCCTTTGGAATGCCCTAATCCTTAACTCATATTCTCCTCTTTTGTCTTTTTGTGCAAAGAAAAGTGGAGGCTACTTTTAGACTCTTCTACACACATTTTTCTCTATAAATAGAGCCTTCATTTCTAGAGAAAGGGTCCCATCTTGGTTCTCTTATCCAAGACTCCTTTAATCTAAGGCTCTTTGCCTATTCTCTTATTTTTTGTATTTTCATTTTCTAGTTATTTTCTTTTGTTAACTAGTCTTGTAAGAAGTAGAAGAAGAAGAAGTTGTAATTTTCTCCATGAAATGAAGAAAAGTTCTTTCATCTCTTGTCTTCCCTCTCTTGCAATGACATTAGGCTAAGTTCCCCTCCATTGGAGAGTGGAAAAGCCTAGAGCAAGTTCTTGTGTTATTTCTAATTTTATGCCTTTCTTTTATTTAAAATGCTTATGAATTCTCTTTAAGTTTCTTGCACATTTTATTCTTAATATAGATACTTTATGCTTAGATTAGATCAAGATAAAGTATGCTTAAATTAGATAATTTGTAGTAAGAAGTTCTCAAGAAATTCTACTTTGTTTTTGTTCCTTTATTTCATTTTAATTGCAAAACTTTCCGATCTAAGGAGCTAACACCAAGCCCTTATGATTGAGTTATAAAAAGGCTAGAGACTAGAAATTGCTCATTAACATGTTTTAGGTAGATCCACCTCCCATGGTGTTTTAATTCATAAGTTTACTTGCTTTTAATTTCATTTACTTTAGTTTATTTTCTAGCAATTTTACATCTTCTTATAAGTTCAAAAATACAAAGAAAAACAGTTTTAATTCCTTTTAGTTAATTTGAATTTTATCTTCTTAGCTTAGCTCTATTCCTCCTTTCTCTTGGGTTCGATCCCCTACTTGCCCCACAAGTAAGGTAAAACTAAGATTATTATTAACTCCGGTGAGAAGAACAACGATAGTCTCATCAATAAGCTCTTCTAATCCTGGTGTACGTCCATCTGCTGGGTCATTTAGAGTTGGAGAGTATGAGCTTCAAGATGATAATGATGACAATGATGGTGATGATGATGATCTTGCATTTGTTCAAGAAACGCAACCACCAGAGTCTCAACCATTAGGTCATCAGCCACCTGTTGATAGTTCTCCTAATATTAATGTTGATGGTGATGATATCCCTACATTTACTGCACCATCACACAAAAAATCTGGAGATTTTCAATCCCATTCCAAACGATAAAAAATGACGAATGCAACTATGTTGGGACAACAGATTGATCGTTTGATTGAAACAGTTTCGTCGAGGACGAGCGGGAGTAGTGCACCACCTCCACCACCACCTACACAACCTGGTAGCATTAAGGAGTGTATTGATCTGTTAGATGCAACAACAGAAATCATCCCTAATAGTGATCGTTATCGGTTTGCACTAAAATTATTTAGTATGAAGAAGGAGTATAGGCAAATTTGGTGCATATTGCGAACCGATGAACTCCGTATTGGATGGTTGGATGGTGAGATGGAGGATGCTCGAATTAATCGTTCGAAGTAGTATTTGTATACTTTTTGATATGTATGTTTATTGCAATCTTTCATTGATGGTTATGACTATATCCCACCCCTATGGTGGTATGCTATTGACAATGTCTGTTTATTTTTTTATGTTTTATGTGGATTGGGTGGTATGCCTATTATGTAGTGAATGTTAAACATGTTTATTGTGTTATCTATGTTATTTGAGTGTTATGGCTTGAATTTATATAATTTGTAATTATGTATTTATACAGACTTATGGATTTCGACGATGATACTTCCACGCACGATGATATGTCCAGTAATGATGAAATTCATGACGTGAATACCATAGATGATGATCTATCGTTAGATATTTTGGTAACAGGTGCCATTGTTGCAATACAACAATACGCTGACACCTTTATCTATAGGGAACCACATAGGAGTTCTGTTTATACTGGAGCAGATTATGTGCGTCATATCATTGATGAAGAGAGTAACACATGCAATGATTTATTTAGGATGGAACAACATATTTTCCTAAATTTGTGTGATATATTAGAAGGAAGGGGTCTGTTAAAAGACGAAAAGAAGATATCGATCAAAGAACAAGTTGCAATGTTTGTTTATACCGTGGGTCACAATGAAAGGCATAGGGTACTGAAGGCCAGTTTTAGACATTCATTAGATACAATTAACAAATATTTTCACATAGTTCTACGAGGCTTAATTGAAATTTCAAAGCTTTTGATCGTTCCTCCTAATATCAACGAAGTCTCGATGCATATACGAATCAATGAAAGATATTGGCCATATTTCAAGGTATTTTTTTAATAATTTTCTTTTATTTACCATTATTTTTAATAACGTCAAATATCGTTATTTATATTTGAAATATGTAAATATAAGGACTGTGTTGGGGCGATTGATGGGACACACATTAGTGCACATATCTCGTTCGTGCATCAGAATAGATTTCGAGGACACAAAGGCATAACACAAAATGTTATGGCTACTTGTGCTTTTGATATGACATTTACACATGTCGTAGCTGGATGGGAGGGATCAGCTAATGATTCTCGCGTGTTCCTCGACACTATTACGAAGTCATCATTACAATTTCCACATCCTCCTTCAGGTTAGTTATTTTAAAGTTAAGATAAAATACAATATTAAAATGCAATTTCCACATCTTCGTTCTTAATATATTATTTTCTTTTTTCAAGGCAAATATTATTTGGTCGACTCTGGATATCCATTGATGAAAGGTTACCTTGCACCTTATCGGGGTGTAACATATCATTTACAAGATTTTAAAAGAGAGTTGAGGTCAAGAACAGATAAAGAATTCTTTAATTATATGCATTCTTCACTTAGGAATGTCATAGAACGATGTTTTGGAGTTTTAAAGGCAAAATGGCCAATTTTGAAGTAAATGCCACGTTACAAATTTGAAACACAACGAGATATTACATTGGCTTGCATGACACTCCATAACTTCATAAGAAAGCATGCAATTACAGATGAAGAATTCTTATGTTTCGAAGAAGAACAAATTGTGGAAGATGAAGGGGGTACACCTGAACATGATAATAATGGTGAGCATGTAGATCGTCGATCTCATGTTACCATGGAGAGGACAAGGACTGGAATAACTAATGCATTATATGCTATTTATAATAGAACTTAAGAGCTTTGATTTATTTTAGATTTGTTCTTAATGAAAATTACATTTCTCTTTTTTTATGATATTGTAGTACTTTTTATTTGATAAAATGTGATTTGTGTATGGGATGTTATGTGGATATTGGAATGTGTATAAGATGTTATGTGGAGGTTGGATTGTGTATGGGATGTTATGTGGAAGTTGGATTGTGTATGCAATGCTAATGTGTATGGGATGTTATGTGGATATTGGATTATGTATTATGCAGGTATTTTCTTTTTTCAGGAAAATCTCATATGTCCATTTTTAAGAGGAGATGCTGCCAAAATTTCGATAGAATTATAAAAATTATAAATTTTGTTAAAGTAAAATAATATATATATATATATATATATATATATATATATATATATATATATTTATTAAGACATTCTGGTCATTTTTTATTATAATGTTAATAGTAACATTTCTCTTAAAACAATGATGAACTATAATGACTTAAAACATATTAATGTACGTATTATGTATTTTTTTTAATGTTCATGTGTATTAGATATTGCGTGGATGATATATTATGTATTATGCAGTGCATTATGCAGGTATTTTTTTTATTAGGAAAATTTCATATGTCCATTTTTAAGAGGAGATGCTATCGAAATTTCGATAGAATTATAAATTTTATAAATTTATTTTAATTAAAAATAATTATTTTTATAATTTTTTAATATAAATTTATTATATTTATATATGTATTTAGTGTAATTATATATTTATTAAAGTATTCTGATAATTTTTTATGCATTCTGGGTGCATTATCAACATTAAGGGTATTTTGGTCATTTTATCATAATCCAGTAATAAAAAACTATCAAACGAACATGCTTTTTTGGCTTCTGTGCTTATGTAACGAACAAGCTTCTGCTGGATATGGCTTTTCAGACTCTAGGCTTCTGCTTCTTCTAGAAGCCAGCTTCTGGAGCTGAAGCTAGCTTCTGTAAAGAACAGACCCTGATTATCCAGCTCAGGTTGGCCATGGACCAAGACCTTAAGAAACGAGCCAATTAAATGGGTCATTCTTTCTTGACTACTCTAGACTGTTAATGATCATTGGCTAACCATATTCATCTATGCCAATCTGGCGTGCATGTGATCTTCAGTAAAACTCTATCATTTATACAATTATCTTTACATCTTGTTCTCCATTAAAGAAAGATAGGAAATTCCCGGATTCTTGTTGTGATGTTAAGTTCTTATGCATCCCATACTGCATAAGAAATCAGACATCACAACTGTTATCCTAAAATAATGTGTCGCTCCGGAAGTGACACAACACGTTATACTTTGTAGGCTTTCACAAACTCTTTAATCGATCACTAAAATAATATATATAAGTAAAACATTTTCATTTTTTTTTTCAAAATATAAAACTTCTCTTTTTTCGAAATATAAAACTTTTCTATTTTTTAAAAACATGAAACAAAAAATAATAGCCAAATATGTGAGTTGAATACCCAATCCATTAGTCAACATAAATACACCCTCTATCGTTTCTTTTCTGTTTTTCGTTTCATTTCATTTCTTTCTTTTTTTCCCCCGTGTCTTACATGATGATGAGCCGAAGCATTTCCACTTTTTTTTTCATGTCTAACACAATCCTCGGATCAAAGCATTAGTGACTTACAAGGCATACGCCGAAGCATCTCACCACTAGGTATTCACTCCACATACACACTCAACTAAGAATCATGTTCTCAATAACCTCACAAGTTACCACACCGTCAATGTGACTTTATTATAAAAAAACAATAATCTATTTTGAAAATCATTTTTTTATCAATCCAAAACTTGAGTTTTCCTTTACAAAATGAATAAAAGCATTTTTGAAATCACAATGAACTACACGATCATCACATATCAAATTTATTATAAAATAACTCTATTGCTTAGTTAATTAAAATCATAGAAAAACTTGTTATAATTTTTCATTCTACAATTCTTTCAAAAATCTCTTTTTTAATCCACACCAATATTTCTATTTCTAAACTAAATGGTTAGTCAAAATAATTTCTGATTAATCATGGACTATGCTCGATTAGCTAAAAACCATGCTCTATTATTCCAATTAGTTTAATAATAAGAAACATTATTGATTTTTTATTCAAAACTAATTTTTAAAAAAATTACAATTAAAACATTTTACAAGATTGTTTTGGTGCATAACCAAAATCTCCTAGAACATAAATACAACATCGATATATCAAAATTCTAATCTAACATGCATGAATTCATTTTTTGCAAAATACATATAGTGTTAAGTGTATATTTTCCTCCACTCTCGGGTGAGTCATACCCCAGTTAAGCCATGTTAACAACCATTTACCCCAACAGACCGATCTGATGGGGAGGTGCAACAATGAATATAAGAGGGTCATGGGTCGAATTGGGGCCTGGTACGTGAGCACGCGCAGTAGTGGAGGTGGATAACACAACACTCAACACTCCCCCCTCACCCACAAGGGTGGAAAATTCCCTCGAGGAGACTTGAACCCATTACCTATACAAACCTAGCGCCTTGATACCATGTTGACAACCATTTACCCCAAAAGACCGATCTGTTGGAGAAGGGCAGAACTATGAATATAAGAGGGTCACAGGGCTTAACTAGGGTATGACTCACCCAAGAGTGGAGGAAAATATATACTCAACACTCCCCCTCACCCATAAGGGCGGAAAGATTCGAACCCGTGACCTATACGAACCAATGCTCTGATACTATGTGAACCAACCAACTACTCCAAAAGACTGATCTATGGGAAAAGGGAAGAATTATGAATATAAGAAGGTCACGAGGCTTAATTGGGGTATAACTCACTCGAGAGTAGAGGAAAATATACACTCAAAACTCACCCTCACCTATAAAGGTGGAAAGATTCAAACAGTGACATATACGAACCAACGCTCTGATACCATGCTAACCAACCAACTACACCAAAAGACCGATATGTTAGAGAAGGGGAGAACTATGAATATAAGAGGGTCACCAAGCTTAACTGGGGTATGACTTACTCAAGAATGGAGGAAAATATACACTCGACACTCCCCTCACCCATAAGGGTGGAAAGATTTAAACCCGTGACATATACGAACCAACGCTCTAATACCGTGTTAACCAACCAACGACTCCACAAACCCAATCTGTTGGAGAAGGGGAAAACTATGAATAAAAGAGGGTCACGGGGCTTAACTGGGGTATGACTCACCCAAGAGTGTTGGAAAATATACACTCAACACTCCCCCTCACCCATAAGGGTGGAAAGATTCGAACCCGTGACCTATACAAACCAACGCTCTAATACTATATTAACCAAATAACTACTCCAAAAGATCGATCTGTTGGAGAAGGGGAGAGCTATGAATATAAGAGGATCACGGGGCTTAACTGGGATATGACTCACCCAAGAGTGGGGAAAAATATATACTCAACATTCCCCCTCACCCATAAGCATGGAAAGTGTTAACCAACCAACAACTCCAAAAGACCAATCTGATGGGGAAGGCGCAACTATGAATATAAGAGGGTCAAGGGTCAAACTGGGGCACGATGCGTGAGCACGTGATACTCGGGAGCAGAGGTGAATAACACAATACGCAATACACCCCCTCACCCATAAGGGTGAAAAATTCCCTCAAGGAAACTCGAAACCATGACCTATACGAACCTAGCGCTCTGATACCATGTTAACAACCATTTATCCCAAAATACCGATCTGTTAAAGAAGGGGAAAACTACGAATAAAAGTGGGTCACAAGGCTTAACTGGGGTATGACTCACCCGAGAGTGGATGAAAATATACACTCAACACTCCCCCTCACCCATAAGGGTGGAAAGATTCAAACCCGTGACCTATACGAACCAGTGCTTTGATACCATGTTTACAACCATTTACCCTAAAAGACCAATTTGTTGGAGAAGAGAACTATAAATATAAGAGGGTCACAAGATGGGGCTTAACTAGGGTATGATGAGCATGTGACACCTAAGAGTGGAAGCGGATAACACAATACTCAACACTCCCCCTCACCCATAAGGGTGAAAAATTCTCTTGAGGAGACTCAAACCCGTGACCTATATGAACCTAACGCTTTGATACCATGCTAACCAACTAACTACTCCAAAAAACCGATTTGTTGGAGAAGGGGAGAACTATGAATATAAGAGTCACAAGGCTTAACTGGGGTATGACTCACTCGAGAGTAGAGGAGGAAAATATGTTGAGTTCAGTTCGACATCGGACACCCATTGCCTTGATTCTCTCCTTATAAGCTCATAGGCCTCTCTACTCGTTGCCAATTGGTTTTGAGTTGGACCGCCCCAAGTTATCATGGTATCAGAGCGAGCCTTTCTCTCCTCCGCGTCACCTAGTTCATATCTCCACGTGCTTTGGCCCAGTCCAGCCCACACATGCGGGGGCGTGTTGAGTTTAGTCCTACATCGGTCACTCATTGCCTTCTCTCTGTCTCTCTCCTTATAATCTCATGGGCCTCTCCACTCATTGCCAATTGGTTTTGAGTTGGACCCCCAAACTTATCATATTGAACATAAATTTTAAAATAACTAATTTACTTTGAAATAAAAACATTTTTTAAAACAAATCTATGATTACAATTAAGAAATTGGAAGTTCCCTATCTCATTGGATTCGATTCTTAGCTTAAGACCTTGAAATCCTAAATCTTTATTCAACTAGTCCAAATTTTTTTATTCATTTTCACTCCTTAACGAGATCAACACCTAAATTAAAAGTCAAGAGACAAACAACTTTAAGAGTCGACTTCTTTCAATAGGGTTAACAAAACTAAATATGAATTAACTCTTTATATTTATAAATATTCTTCTAAAATATCCTTTTGGATCAACTAACTTAAACATGAAATCAGGCTCATGCAAAACTATGTTTCTCAACAATTCTATACTAACTAACAGTCCATGATTGACAAAAAAAACTATCTCATCATGATCATGATTAATAATCATCAAATTTAATAAAATTTATTCCTCAAGATACGTAATAAATTTTTAGGGCATTACACCCTCACTTCCATGAGTTTCCTCTTCTTATCTCCCCTTTGCAATGACATTTGAATAAACCTTGACTTGATTTAGATGGATGTCAAAGCCATGTTACCCATACCACTATTGACTCACTCCACAACATCAACAAGTCCTTATCCAACTATTTACAATTAGAGAACTTAGAGACCTATGCAAGATCCTGAAACAAACAATCCACGATTTTTTTAGCAACAATCACTAACTTGGTCTAGGTTTAGGATGGTTCTTAGGCTATTTTCCATGTATTGTTAATTATCTAGGTTTTAGTTTTACTTATTTCTATGCTTTTTTTTTCTATAAGTAATAATTTCATTGATGCGAGGACAAAGAGTCCTCAAAGAAAAACAAGCGACAACTACTCCCTAATTACAAATTCCCACCTAAACAAGAAATCTTCAAAGAAAAAGCCCTTAAACTCCTTGAACTATTTACACCAAAAGAATAAGAAACCAAAGATACTGAAAATAAGCTCTTGTAAGTTGCTCTCATTGCCGTCAAACATGCACGAATTTCTTTCTTTCCACAAACCCCAACAAATTACAAAGGGTAGAATCTTCAACTTGCTAGAAAAGGAAGTGGACTTCGAACCAAAAAGAAGAGCGAGAAAATTGGGTTGACATCACAAGACCTTAAATAAAGAAAGAAAATGGGACCAAACACAAGAAGCAACCTCACAATGAATTAGTTGTAATATTAGGAGTGATTTAGGTATTTGATCTTCTATTGTTTTAATGTTTTCTTATTATTATATAAAGACTTTCAGCTGTAATTTTTTCAGCAGCTTGTGGAATACAAAATTCACAGGTTTCTCTAAGAGAACTTTCCATGGTGTGAAGTCATTGCCTCCTTGGTGTGATTCCAAGGTATAGGTTGCTCTGCCTCGGTGTAATTCCAAGTAAGTAAATAACTTTTCTCCTCCTATATCACTAAATTTTTCCCTTCATTTTCATGTTTGATTCAATCCCTAGTCCTGCTAAATCTGGCTAAACTCCATTCCCACTTAAAATGTGTTTTTTTCAACCTAACCTCCCACAAACCATCCTTCTTGTTATTCCTATTCAACCAAAACCTTACATCAGCTTTAACAACTACTGCCCCATAACCCTCTACAGACCATTCTTACTTTCCCTACACCCCTCTAACACCCTATCCCTAACTGACACACCGATCCCATCCCATACTTTTTGAAACCTTAAACTGCTGCTACACATCATCTAATATCCCAACCAAACCTTTTCCAAACCCTTCAACTCTAATCTATGTTAAAGGTACTCCACGCTAGCCCAACTTTACCCTTCTAATTCTCCCAGTACCTTTCTTAATCCAATCAAACCTATTTCCATACCCCCAAAAGCTAGCCGAAATTAATTATATACCCAAAACCCTAGTCAAAACCTAATCCCAACCATAGATATACCATAACCGAACCCTAACCACACCCATATACCCAACTAAATCCTTACTTAGACCTAAACCCTTCATTAAACCCTATTTTACTCTTCTCTACATTAATTTGTGACCAAAAAGGTTGTTGCAAATTATTATTTGTTACTATCATTGATCTATGCCATGTTTTGAAAAACCTATTAAGCATAACTTAATTCTTGAAATCCTTGAAAGGATCTAGAGATATTCCAGTTGTTAAGATTGAGACCCTAAGCTAATGGAAGGCAAATCTTCCATCGTCAATCCATCCTTCAAATACTTGAAAGACTTGTAATGTGAGATTATGACCGCCCTAAAGCCTGACCTTATTATACACAAGTTTTCAATTAAATGAATTATTCTTGATCCAATGCCCATCTTTAGTTTAGGCATCACCATCCTACATATTGGTCTCTCCGAAAAGAATTTCTTACTAATTTTGAAAATTTTATTGAGATCAATCAATGGAACAGGTATTTATAAAAAATAAAAAAATCAGTGGAACAGGTAATGAGAATGATTATTTGAATCATAAGTCAGCTTTAAATGCCTCATTAGCATTATATTGGTGAGGATAAGCAACTCTGCCCATATATTTTTACTATAGCCCTAGCCTAACTAAATGTGTGAAAAAATTTTGAGAAAAGCAAAAAACTATGAATTGAAATGTCAGGTTTATCAGGCCTACCATGTATATAACACATTGTTTGCATGTAGTGTAACTCATTTCTTTTGCATCTAAATTAAAGAAGATTTTTTTTTTATGTTTCTCTGTTACTATCTGGACCTTTCAGCCAGAGCTTATCATTCAAATACAACACAAAATGCATGAAAATAGGGTATAATAAACTTTAAGTCAAAAAAATATATATATGGTGATGAACTTTGTATACGTACATGTGCTGCCATTCGAGCCCATTTGTTCCCCATCTTGGCATGGAGTTCAACGATCACCTGTTCTTCATCTTCTGTAAATGCGCCCTTCTTCAAGTTTGGCCTCAGGTGATTAGCCCATCGCAGACGGCAGCTTTTGCCACAACGGGACAACCCTGAGTGCTTCTGAACAGAATTCCAGTTCCCCTCTCCATGCTTCTTGACATAATCCACTAACATGGCATCTTCTGCGGATGTCCACGGCCCTTTTTTCAGTACAGCCCCTCCTCCGCAGCTACCTTCATCAATCGATGGTAAATCCATCTGATCCTTTATGATCATCTCGTCCTCACTCTCATTTGTTGTACGACTCATCTCTCTGAATGTGTTTGCACACCAATTCCTCTCGCAAACTCAGAATTATTCAATCAAACATGCAACGTCCTGACCAAAATGAAATTGAAAGCCAAAAAAAAAAAAAAAAATAGTTAAATCAAAAACAGTTTCATGCATCAACTTTCAAACACTACAAGACCATTTCATAATAAACCATAGAAGAAACACTCTCCTCCACTAACAAAAACTAAATCTACACAGAAAAAGAACTGTAGTGCTAGTTGTGCTAGGGTCCTCATGTAATTCCCAAGGACCATCCAACAGTCCGGAATCTAATAAAAACAAACACCTCGAAGGAGTCCAACCTTTTCCAATCATCAAAACACTGAAGTATCATGTGCATGCCCAAATATTCCATGATTCCGAAATTTAGGTGAAGAACAATCCCAAACTAAAAGAAAGGAAATATTTTTGTTCAAATCTAGTCCTCCAAGTGGAAACCAGGATTCAGCAGTTGCATTATATGACACAAATCCAACAAAATACGAAAAGGGTTTGGTTCTACACTAATTAGTAAGCATTTCAAAAATCCTAAAAAACAAATTTAAGATCAATATAATCAGTATAATTCATCTTGAATATCCTGGTTTTTAAGTAAGTGATCTATGCCATTAAGGAACAAATTGATCCCAAAAACACAATATATCAAGTAAGGAGCAGACTAAACCTGAATCAAACTTCTGGCCGCACAATCCAAAGATGCGATTAACAATTCAGAACAGAAAATCAATATTCCCACAAAATCTTCCAAACCAAGTCTCACAAATCCTTAGAAATTCAAAAACCTAGCTCCAGTCCCAGCAATCAGCACAGATGAATCAAGTAAAACACAAAAAACCCCTAACCCTAAAACCAAAATGAAAGACAATCGCCAAAAAACAAAAAATAGAATAAAGCAAATATTTTTACTTAAAAACATACGTAAAAATGGAGAGAGAGTCCTCTAAATGAAATTCCAAAACCTAAAATCAACTCCAAAGCTACGAAAACCCTAGAATCAACCAAAAAGAAAACCCTAATTTTACCAACACAGAATGATCACCAAACCGTAACCCTAATCTTGGGAACATATGGAGAGAAGGATGGCGAAGTATGTACGTTGGGATTTGAAGGGATACGTGTTGTAGATAAGAGAAACTCTACAACAAAAAATAAATTTAAATTACATTTTTTTGAGAGAAAAAGAGAAATGGCAAGAGAAGCGCAAAAGTAGGGAAGAGATAAGAGGAGAGATTACTACCAGCTTTTTCGAATTTTGATTCAGCATTTCTATTAATTATTTTAAATCTTTCTTCACTTCCTACACCTGACCCCTGGTGCCCACTCTAACCCATCTTCCCATGGAGAGAGAGAGACTCAAACTCAACAGGGTTGACTCAGCCACTCAATCGCCAACCATCTCTTCTAAACACTTCTAAAGGCAGTCTAATTCCACCATGAGTCCGACTAGCCTTACTAAGTTAGTAAGGATTCCACTCTTAATAAGGGTCCTTGGTTCAGTTTGTGGCATCAATAAACATAATACCATGGTTCATAGTTAAGGAAGGCAAAATTTTATACCCATTGATTTTTAATTCTAAATTTGGGAGTTAGGCGGAAGTTGGATAGCAGTCTATTTTCAAAAACTTGAATCAAGTCAAAAAAATATATATATATTTTTTGACCTTTTTCATTTTTTAATCTAAGTTTTTCAATGAAATCTAGAGGGCTACGGTGTTGGATTGATAATGTGTAATCCATTTAAAGCAATTTAATCCTTAGTAAAGCTTAAAATCTTACCATGTTAGTGGGGTAAGTGTTCTTGGGTATAAAAGGGCATTTTTCATATGCCAACTGGATAAGAAGATATATTTTTTATGCCTCTTTTTATTTTATTTTTTAAAAATAGATGATTTAGAGGTACCCTAACACATTCAACATGTGAGATGCTGCTGTTTTCAAACTTTTGACATATCCCTTGACCTTGGTCTCATCTTCCATCTTTAGTTAAAAACTTTTGATTTTTCTTCTCAAAACTAGTCTTCTTCAACCTTCCCATCTTTTAATAGATCATAAAATGGGTTGGACTTGACCAGAAATCTAAGTGTTTCGATAATCAATCTTGATAGTTTTAAGGCTGTATTTTATATTACTTTTGTAACTTCTAAGTAACTTTTGTAAAAATACTTTGGTATAATAATTGTTTTATGATACTAATAAAGTGCATATGCGTTGCATGTGGATAGACATTTATTTTAGGAAAAATTATTAAAAAGGGTTAAATATTTTAATATTTATAAAAAAAAGAATTTATTTTTTCAAAAATTACCAAAAAAAAATTAAGTCATTAGATAGTCCTACGTTTTAGTAACTTGTTGGATTATCCAGTGTTCTAAACTTTTAATGTTTTAAAATGCATTATTTTACCAAAAATTCCCTCTGAATGCTTAAAACGTTGGATTGTCCAGCATTTTAATAGCTTGCTTTAGCACCCCCAACAATTTAGCCTCCATCCAAAACGATGGACAATCAAGCGAGTTACTAAAATGCTTAATTGTCCAACAACTTTTTTTTTACTTAACCCTATTAGTAATTTTCCCTTTATTTTACATAAAATTGGTTCCACAATTTGGTGTGGTAATAAAAATAATAAATAAAGAATATAAGAAATCCATGGCTTTCATTGTATATCAAAAAAATGCTAATAAGTTATTTTGACATTAGAATTTAGTAGAAATGAAATTGTAACAGTGAAACTTTTGTTCATTTAATTTTTTAGACTATGTAAGAATTATCTTTTTATTCTTTGATTCTCCATTTTGATGGAGAAGCATGAATTTATTTATTTATTTAATGGTTTGTATAGAGTGTTAAATCGGTAAGATATACGGACCCTAAACATGTCCAAAAGCAAAATTGGTAGGAGACCAGAGCTAAGTAATTTTAGCACTTAAGTGGTACTTAGGACACCTAGCTCACTTGAAGGGCAGACCTCAAACATTAGCTACGATCAGTATATAGATCGAGCATGGTAGAATTGTGGGTTGTCACCGAAAATCAATCCAGATCCATTAATTTCAGTGAAGATCCCGGGAATTAAGGAAATGGATAATAGAGTCAACACGATTCCCTTCCCTTTTCAGTAACTTTCCCCAAAAATAAGGGATCTCTATTGGAGATCCCTAGAGATCACGGATCTCGTGGAGATTTCTTATTTGAAAAGATTTCTTTGAAGAGCTATAAATAGAGGAGGAGACTCAAAGGGAAGGAGTTCGAAAGGGGAAAGGATCCATTATTGCTAAACAAGATATCTAACTTAATCATCAAAGAAATTTGGGTAGGTATCACACTGGTATCACCACTCAACAGAGGAAGCAGAGAACATAGGGCAGGGTGAAGGAGTTGAGTTATCAGTGGTAACACAAAATCACCTATGCATTTTTGGCGCCGTAGGTGGGATATGAAATAATTGTTTTGAGTTTCGTTTTTGTTTCTACCTCCTTGTGAGATTGAGATTAACAAGATGGTGAGACATGTAATAGTACCCTCTATACAACGAGCTACAATTAGGGTGTCAATAGGTCAACGATAAAAGAGGGATGTTAATGGGCTGATTCCAGTTCGATTCCTAAGATTTTTATAATCGAAACCATCATACTTGTTCGATTCTAGTTCTTGGTGGTTTTAATTTTAAAATTAGTGGAATCGAAACCACCAAAAACGCAAGTACCTATTAGTTTCAATTCTTAATAAACGGATAAGATAAAAAAAAATCTTGACTAATCTTTGAAATGTCTTAGATATCCATACATATCTCAAAAAAATTTCATTAATGGTTAAGTTTGTTAACCCAGAAATAAGTTCTCTAGAAAATGATTTCTTTTTTTTTTTTTAATTCCAGGGTACCATTAGGTTCCTATCGAAAACTTATCCAAAATAAACCATAAGTATGTAACAATTGGAGCCCCGGACATAGACTTTTTAAACAAAACGAAACAAACTTAAAAATGACATTTATGTCCTTAAGACTATATATACTAAAGTTAGAGAAAATTTAC
Source organism: Akebia trifoliata (assembly GCF_017979445.1). Taxonomy (NCBI): domain Eukaryota; kingdom Viridiplantae; phylum Streptophyta; class Magnoliopsida; order Ranunculales; family Lardizabalaceae; genus Akebia; species Akebia trifoliata. Next base: position 19,962,915 of record NC_141382.1, read on the forward strand.
ATACTTCTTTTAATTTTTCTCTAAGAACAAACCCTAACTCAAACTTCTCTAAAACTTCAAATTTAGATCTAGAAACGTAAAGTGAGCTCCAAGACTCGACAAAAGATAAGAAAAACTTTGTCTCATCAAGGGCTTCATGTGGATCCAAGAAAATTATGATTTCATCTGGAAAAAAAAAAATGAAGAGTGAACAAAGAGGGATATTGGGAGTTGATCTTAAATAAATAAATAGGAACTCTTTCTTTCTACCCTTTAGTTATAAAGTTCTTTTGTAAAAACTCGTTTTACATGAAAGAACTAGATTTGAGTTTCAATTTAGGGGCACATTCTTTAAAACCAAGCTTGATTAGATGGTTTCCATTCTTTGATCTTATTTTTAATATGTAAATCTCATGTTAAATGATAAGTAGAGAGTTGATCTATGAGTTACATAAATTATTCATGTATTTGAAAGCTTATGAAAAATTTTTGGACGAATTTTATAGATAAAATCGGAGAAAAAGATAGTAATATTTTTACGCTCGATCGATACAAGAAAGTTCAGTCAACCAATCAAGAATTTGGGTCGACCGACCCGTCGCCCTATGTAGAAATGCATAAAGTGTAGTTCTCAAGTTCAGTTGATCAACCTTATGTGAAAAAACCCTCTTCAGTAGTATTTTCAACATAGTCTTCCTCTATTAGTATTTATAATTTTCAACACCATATTTTCATTAAAAATATTTAAGTAAATATCATATTTAGTATGATATTTACTTTAAGGTATTTAATGAAAATAATAGAATACCCCCACCCCTCTCATTTGGATTCAAGAAAAATATTTAAAAATCCAAAACTAAAAGAATTAAAATCTAATATTTTGGGTTCAATAACACAATATAGATTTCAACATTTTCAATCCCCATTTTTTTTACATTCCCTTCAAATTAAATTTAAAAAATTATATAATGTCAAATCTCATAATTAAGATTTTTATTTTCAAAAATTCATCTTACGTTTGAGGAATTTTGAAAAATCATATTTTTGACACTTAGCTAAATTTTCACAACTTTAACCATTTTCTGTTATATCACATTTTCCGAGTCTTTCTTCTCAACCAATATCATCATATGAAATTGGTTGATACCTTAGAATCACAAATAATTTCAAAGAAATGTACTTTAATAAATACTTAAAACGGTAAATGATTTATCGAGAGATTGATGAATAGATAGAGAAAACATATTGTAGACACCCCATTTTTGCATCCGCCTTATTAATTAACTCGTCAACCCGATCGCAATGATTCCCAAAATTGAATGTTATTTCCATTGTTTTATTTTGTTACCAGAAATGTTTCAGAAATCCGGATGAGGTATCTCGAACTGATAAAACTATAGAAACCATGCTACGCTAGGAAAATACGACTCCAGAAACATAGAAATCATCATTTTGTAGACAAAAAGAAGCTTCACGATAAAAATCACTAAAAATTAACCAAATTACCAAAATACCCCTAACATCAAAACTACCCTAGCGCCTACATTATGCTTAGGAAAACCCTTTTGAACACATAAAATAATAAATCGAAACCAAATAAATCATTTCGCCAATTTTCACAAAATTTGACAAAATTACGAAAATACCCCTCATAAAGTTCACAACCATTTCACACAAAAAAAAAACTTCATAAATGACACAAACCAACATTCACATTGAATTCCTTACGAAAAACCGATTCTAAAACATCCTAGAATATAAAAAACCGACTTAAAACGCGAAAAGTCTTCTTTGGGGGCAAAACGATAATTTCATCATTTTTATAATTAAAAATTTTGAAATTTATAAATAAGACCAAAAGTCAAAATCTTAAAGTCAATCAACTAAGACCAAAAGTCAAAACTCTAATAGAGTAACAATTAAATAATAACTCTATTTAATAGAGTTCTAACTAAAATATAACTCTACTTAAAACAATTCTAATTAAAATACAACTCTACCTAAAATAATTATAACTAAAATACAACTCTAACTAAAAGAATTCTAATTAAACACTAATTCTATCTAAATCAACCCTTAAAAAATCTATAAATAGGGGTCCTCACACCCTATTTTCGTATCAAATCAAAAATCCTAAGAGAAGTAGGTCAAAAAGCTTCCCTACCTTCCCATATACCCTAGTTTTGGAATCCCAACTCCTTACCCAATACCCATACTTCAATTTTAGCTTCAAAAACACGTAAAAGCTCTTCAAAAACACCTCAAAATTCATAACAAATTCAAAGAATCCAGATCCAAGAAAGAGATACCTTGTCTCGGAGATCAGAAATCAGATCCGGAAACAGAACGAAGCAAGGAGTACGGTACAAAGAGCAGTTTTTGTCGGATCTGAGGGAACAAGATCTTTGCGTATCAAAGGTAAAATTTTTATTTTTATTTTTTATCTAGCTTTTGTTGTTAGCAATGTAGTCTTATTTGGGATAAGTAGAGACTGGCATTGACCAGGTGGGATTGGTGCCTAACACCTTTCAACCCCGTAATGTGATCCCCAGATTCAATTTTTCTTTAGTAGATTAGTTTCTTTATCCGTTTAGAGTTAGTATTCGGTTCCTAGACCGTAATAACTAGGTGGCGACTCCCAAACCTCAAAGGTCAAAAGCGGATCCGCGCACCCCGCGAATCGAGAGCGCTTTCAGTGGAGACTCCACTAGGGACCTTGAGGATCAGACTTGAAAAGTCCCAAGTATGGGAAGCATTGCTAGTAGAAACCTTTTTATTTTTTTTTATGTTTTCTTGTTTGTTTTTTTTTATTTTAGTTTACCTGTCTATTTTCATGGCTTATCCCTCTCGTGGCTTTATTAATGATCATTATGTTGAATATTGTGTTTAGCCCATTTTTTATGGTTCAATAAAGGACTATTCAGAATGGCCCTAGATGATGCGAAATTTCGAAGAACAATTTTATTAAGGATAATGGTTAATAGATCATGGGGATCGTTAAATTTTTTTTTTTTGTTTTGTCTTTCTAAGTTATTATTCATTATTCGATTTTTTTAAACGCGTATGGATCCATTCTTTAGCCGTGTTATTATTGATTTTTATTTTTTAGTAAAAAAAAGGATATTTTTTAGGTATGTGCAAGCACTTTTTTTTTATATTGATTTGTTTGGTTAATTTTTCAAAAAAAAACAAAAAAGGGTAGTTTTTTATGGTTAGGTGTGCTGCCCTTTGAAAAGCAAGGAAGAAAATAATAAAAAAATAAAGTTTTTTTAGGTTCTGTCAACAGCACAAGGTGCTGAAATGGTTGGGGTGCACTGAGTAAATTTGTTTTTATTTTTTTTCACACCCATTAACAGCAACGATGTGTTGTTGTGAGTGGTGTGCGAAAAATAAAATTTGTTTTTTGCTCTCCCCACATCGTCTTCTCAAGAGGTTTCACCATTGTTTCAACAGAGACCGATTCGGCCTCTTTATTGATCAGTTGGAAGTCAGTCCAAACTGGCTTGAAATTCCATCGAAATCTTTGTTTCCTCATGCTTTAAATCATCCTTTCCTTTTGAAATCAAATCTAACTTAAACGATTTTGTAAAAATAAAAAAAATAAAATTGATTTCACTTCTTGCTGTCGAAGAAATTTCGAGTTTAACCAGATCAAATCGTTAAAAGTTTGAAGTTTGGAAGGTCAGATCGAATCCAAATCAGTTCTTAATAATATCTGAAAGGTTTTTAACTTCGGAGATCAGCCCAATCGATGGTTCTCGTTGCTTCGTTTGATCAAATTGCATGATCGTTTGAATCTGAAAATCGAGGATTGATATTCATTTTGAGAAGTTCTGCGAATCTCTCTTCCCTAATCAACTTGCTATTTTTTTATTTTTTAATGATGATCGTTGGTGCTCATAGAACGTTAGAATCCACACTCCACCGATCGGCTGGGTTTGAGTTTCAAAAGAGTTTGCCGATGTTTTGTTAAAAAGAAAAAAAATTGCTGATTTTATCGATTAATTAATCGATTCATCTTAGTCAGATTCTGTGATATTTGTTTTTTGGATGAAATTAAAAGTGGAATTTACGCCCGATCATTTTGAAAGAATTAAATGGGTAAATAGGCTCGATTTTACTTTGTTTGTTTTATGAGTCGAGTTCGCGGATTAAGTGATTGTTTTTTTTTCTCTTTCCTCATTTTTCATGATACAAGAACTAACAGCCTACACTCTGATTGAATAGAAAATGACAATGGATTCTTTGTGAGTGTTACCGACACACCAATTGTGCTAATATCATCTTGATTATGATAATTAGTCATTGATTTACATGGAAATTGGGGTGACACTAGCAAAAGATGATGTGCCAATAACGATCCATTTATGGGTTAAATTTTTAGGATTTAAAAAAAATAAAAATAAAAAAGGGAAGGGGGTATTTGATTTTAAAATCTCCATCCTAACGAATATCCAGTCATCCTCAATTCAATATGCTTTGAAATTCTGAATTATTTTGGGCCATCCGAAATAATCCTTGATTTGGAATACATAAGGAAATAATGTTGGATTAAATGCTTGCTTCTAACATGGATATATGCTTGATATGCTTATCTTTATTCATGTGATTCGAATGGTGTTGATCTTGATTAAATATTCATGTGATTGAGATGGTGTTTATTTCGATTAAATATTCATGTAACTCAAGTTATAATAATTGGATTGATTGAGCCCATCGGTTTATATGTTTGAAAAAGGCCCCGGGCACACCCCACCCTGTTTTGCACACACACATGCACGTTTACTGTTTTGCACACTTACACGTCCTATATAGCCAACGTGGCACTAGTGCGTGGCCTGGTCTCCTCGGAGATGCGACGTCATTCATGAAAACCACAACTCCAGTCATGTACCTTAGGGTATATCAAACTGGGGCATCAATACCATCTGATCAGGTGATTCTGAGAGGTATATTGATGCACCCAGGCTGGAGCGACCTGAGTCTTTGACCTATTGTGAGCCACATAATCACATGTCCCGATTGCCAACGTAGTACTAGTATGTGGTCGGTCCCCTCGTGGGATGCCAAACCATTTATGAAAGCTACAACTCTTGATCCGTACCTATAGGTATGTAAAAGATAATCTAAGTATATCAATTGCACTTTTTGGTCAAAACCAATGCCTAAGCGAGATCTTGCCCCGCTGTACCCTATTGTACAAGGGGGATAGACTACGTCTATTCTAGACGAGAGGTATTTAAGTGGGTCCTTACTCAGCATCGTGCGCCATCTCTCAACTGGAGATTGAATTGGCTGTTTTTGGCTTCAGAGAAGTGAGTTGAGGTTTTAGATTATCACCTATACGGTATATCAAACCAAGTCACCACATATCGAGAGGTATATAAGTGTGCTTGGGCAAGGGTGGCCAGATAAAAATGCATTGTACGTAGTAAACGTAGAGTCTAGAAACCTTCCCTATAGGTCACGACTCGAACTTATCGTGGGTGTTCCCGGGTTGTTTATTGAATTGAACCTTTTGATTGATGAATGTATGTGAATGATGTGAATGATGAGATCAAAGTATATGATTGTCCTCAAGGATCAAAAATGTTTTTTTTTTAAATCAAAATGGGTGCACCGACCCAATAAAGAATTCATTTTTTGCAAAAATTCAATAATGACTTAATCCATCTCGATCCAACAATCATGATGGACTGGGCCATTTAAAATGGAAATCGAAGTTTCAAAGAAGAAAAGGAAAATATTTTCCAGAAAAGAATGTTTTCCAAAAGAAGTGTTCTCTAAAAAAAATATTTTCCAAGAAAAAATATTTTCCAAAAATGTTTTCCATAAGAACAAGATTTTCTGAAAGGAAAGTATTTTCTAAATAAAAAGAAAATTGATATTTTACATGGACCTTGGAAGAGTACTAAAATACCCTTTTGTGTCGAACCAAGATACTAGTCGCAGGCGATAACCCAATCGAGCAGTTAGTCAAAACAACTGTCATAGGAATGCACCTTGTAGAGAAGTTCAATTTTGGGAGATTCATGTTGAGGAGTGCTCTCTACTTCCACGAATTTGAGATAGACTGGAACCTCTTACATGCTATGGCTAAGCGATAGAAACCCTATCTTCACATATTTCATATGGGGTATATGTACTTGTGCCCCACTCACGAGGATTATTGTGGCATCATGAGGATATCCACTTCAGAACCTCTAGTCAAGCCCTCATTGAAGATCGGATATTCTTGTGACCTCGCCACAAGACTGAACATTTTCAAGGAAGAAGCCAAGGCCGTAGTCCATGACGGGAAATTGGACTTAGTACCTTTATTGGGCCCGTATCACTCTCGCAGTCATCTTATCAATGTGAAACCCGAAGCCTAGTGAGCCACTAGAGATTATCGATTATGCTTAGGAATCCTAGCCCAATACATAATGACCTCTAATAATGATGGCCAAACTATCCCTGAGTCCTTTATAGATATAGCCTCTCAACTCTCAAGGAAAGCCAACCCGATACCTCTCATCCTAACAGAAACTTTCTCAGGTTTAGATGCCATAAAAAATGGTGAACGGAAAAACTTCAAAGGAAGCTCCTACTTACTCTATATGTGGCTTTTTGATCGTCTCAAAATCGTAGATGTTCCCTCAAACCTTGAATATGGGTCAGAACACTTTTTCAAAAGAAACATGTTAGTGCATCACAACTCAGTCAAAGCTTGGAGCAAATGGTTAGACTCTCGCCTTGCCTGTCATATCGATTTTATGTGCCCTTAGTGGATGACTGATCCCCCTGTTCTAGGAACCAAAGGATCCTACTATGTCCGTCTAATTGGTTTAGAAGAAACATCTTTTTACCATCCTAATCTGATCCCAGAACAGTACGACGTACCTATAGAGTTATCTTTACCTCATCACAAAACTTTCTTTTCCCCCGAGCCTTTGCTGAAAAGTTAGTACACCTCATTGAGAAATTTTGGAACAAGCGCACCTTAGGGTATCCAGACGGACCAGGAGAATTCAAAGAGCCAGTTGTTAGAGCCAAGAGGGTCAAGTCTGACAGCAATCCTGATGACCATCATGACAAAGCCAAGCCTTCATGTAAAAATAGTTCAAGTCAAATTTGTTGAAAGATGTTTTTAATGAGAACATTTCTTTGTCAATCATTTTCAATAAAACTATTTTTTTTCTTTCGAATAAATATTTATTTCTTCTTTGAATATTCATTGTGTGAATGGATTAATTAATGGATCAGTGCACAAACCTCAATAAAATGATTCCTTAAAATGTTATCAAGGGGGTAATACTGAAATTGACTAAATCTACCTTTGATGGGGTCATATAGGATTATCATTGCGCCCAAACTCAAGCGTCCACCTCCTAGTTGGAGTCGTAAGTCCAGTTGGTTAGAACGAACCACAGTACCAAGTCAACAAGCAGAGATGGTTTAAGAATCTGAGCTCACAGAGATCCGTAAGATCTTGGCAGCCTTTGTCGATGATATCAACAGTATAAAAGGCAAAGTGGAAGTGTTAGAACAGACACCGGAATCAATGGGCAATTCCTTAGATGACCCAAAGGGAAAGAAGGTAGAAGAGAAACATCCACGTGAAGTCTTCGAACTCGACGGAGACGAAGAGTATGTTGATGAAAATCCGGCGTTATCTAACAGAATGTCTCAATTGGAGTCAGTTATGAAGAGTATAAAGGGTATCGATGAAATTGTAGCAGGCATTGAAGTTCTGAATCGCATCCCTAGGATCCATTTGCTAGAAAAGTTTGTGATTCCTGAAATGGACAAGTTCAGTGGGACAAGATGTGTAAAAACACATCTTAAGGTGTATGTTACCAGCATACACTATGGGGCTCAGCGACGAACAAATGACGTTACTGTTTCACAGAACTTTATCAGGATCAGCACTACGTTGGCTAATGTCTCAAGATCCAATTACTGTGGGTACATGGGAGAACATGTCAAAGGCCTTCTGACATCAATATAAGTACAGTACCGAGATTGAGACTTCAAGAAGGGATTTGGAGGCAACTAAACAGAAAAATGGGGAAACATTCACTGATTTCATTGGTTGCTGAAGGGCCAAGGCTACTCAAATGTGGAATAGACCTTCGAAAAAGGATCAAGTAGCGATTATCCTAAAGAACGTCTCACAAGGATATGCTCAGCACCTAGTGGCCCAATATCTCCCTACTTTTGAGTCCCTACTACAAGTCGGAAGCCAACTCGATGATGCATTTGCCTCTGGGGTTCTTTCTAACCCCTCAGATAACAAGTCTAAGAACCCTATGTTCCCAAACCTAGTACCAACCACATCTACATAGCTAACATGTCAGCTACCCCAGCTCAACCCCCAGCCTGGACTAATAACCAGGTTCACCCAAGTCAACCTCGAACTCCGCGTCAGTTTACCAATCTAGGGAAGAGTCTCACTATAGCGCTTCACAAATTGATGAAAAAAGGGCTTCTTACCCCTATCCAACCCCGACCTTTACCTAACCCCTTGCCAGCTGGACACAATGCTAACTTGTTCTGCGAGTTCCATCAAAATGCTGGCCATCACACGGATCGATGTATCACCTTGCGCCATGCCATTCAAAACCTTATTAACAACAAAAAGGTCACAATCCCTAGCCCACCCAATGTCATTACTAATCCATTACCTACCTATCAACCTCTACCAACCCTGAACATGGTTTCTCACACCTCATTGCCATTCGACCCCGTCTCTCTTATCCATCCAATCCAAGTCAAACCGCCTAGTTACCCCATTGCCGGGATAGTTTTCACTGATGAGGTTTTTACTACGAACTATGAACCATTTGATCTAACCTCGGATGATACATGTTGTTTATCCCCGCCTCGCTACAGTACTCCCGCATTCACTAGTTACCGGTTGGCTCAAATGAACCTGAAAAGCCATGTACCTTTGACAGATGAAGATTCATACTTGTTGACTGAAGAAGATGAGCCCTTCTCTCTCTCCTGTGATGAAGTTAGACTTATGACTCGAGGGGGAAGAGTTTTTAAGCCACAAGAACTCTGTGTTGATAATCCTGCAACCCTGACAAGAAAAGAAAGAGAAGATCCCATCAAAGAAAGCATCGAAGAAGATAATCAGTTATCAAGCAGTTGAAGAAATCATGGGCCAATATCTCAATATGGGATTTACTTATGGCTTCTACTGCTCATAGGAAAGTTGTTCTCAAAGTACTAAACACAGCTCAAGTCTCCCTTGATACTTCTCCAGATCAGCTGGCCAGTATAGTAGGGGCAACTTACGTAGAGAATATCCTATCTTTCTCGGACTCAGATCTCCCAAAAGAAGGGACAAGCTATACTAAGTCGTTGCACATTACAATTGACTGTAATGGGATAAGGGTACCTCTAGTTTTGATTGATAACAGGAGTGCACTAAATGTCTGCCCTTTGAAGACAGCTACTTGTCTCGGGTTTAAGGCTGAAAACCTCAAACCACTAATCAAGGCGTTAGGGCCTATGATAACACCAAGAGGGATGTATTGGAAATTTTGCACATTCGATTGTCCACAGGCATAGCAGAATTTCCTGTGGAATTTCAAGTCATTGATATCCAGTCTTCTTTCAATTTACTGTTAGGGAGGCCATGGTTACACCAAATCAAAGCTATCCCTTCCACGCTGCACCAGAAGGTCAAGTTTATCAAGGATAGGCTAGTAATTACTCTTCATGGAGATGATGAAATTGTAGGAATTGTAAATAACACTGAGGCCAAGAATAAGCCACTACTTAAAATCCAGCCAGAACAATAGGGAATAGAACTTAGCGGGTTCGAATTCGAGAATATCTGCTCAGTTCAATGGGATCACTCGGTGAAAGAATATTTTCCTATTAAGAACACCTCTAACTGTTATATGGCCAATATGTTCAAAAAAATGAGATTTTTTCCAGGTATGGGCCTAGGTCGCAAGCAACAAGGTATCAAAGAGGCACCAGTGATTAAAGAAGTCGTTGGCACATTCGGACTAGGATATATGCCTACTAAGGAAGATTGGGCCCAATACTAGAAGACAAAGCAGGACAAGACGATTGCAAAAAGGCAAAGGCACACCACGGATCTCATTAAAATGAAGCCCTATCGAAAGACCTTAAATGGCTATTTTGTGAAAGAAGGAGAAGACTTCCGTTACTGTGGGTTCCCAGAGCCATTCATTGATCACATCACAGGTACTCGTCTGCTGGGGTTTGAAATCTTCTTTGGCATGGAATGGTCTGAAAAGGAAGTAAACACAAAAGTTAAAGAGAAGAAAGTTGAAGACTGGCAGCTCGATCTGGATTCCCTCAACATTGATCAACTATTCATTGAAGATCATAGTATCTTAGTGTTGTCAATTGAGAAAGGGATCCCAAATCCTCAGTCTGTAATCAAACCTGTTGTTGGGTGTCTCTCAAATTATCATGCAATTAGTCCTATGTTGCATGTCAAGGCTTGGTCTATCGGTCCCATTAGTCCTGTTCAGCCTGATATGTCAGTTGAGTCCTTTATTTCTGTTGAGTCGAGTAAGTTAGTTCTTTCTGCTAAGTCTATTATTTCTAGTGAGTCTGTTTTTCCTGCTGAGTCAAGTGAATCTGTCAAGTCTACAATGAGTCCTGTTACCCCATCTCTTTTTAATGAAATGAAAGAAATTTTTTATTACCCCGAGCGCAATAATAATTTAACTAATAATCTGGCTTCGGAGGGAGAATCTTCTGACGAAGAACCTCCTCCTGAAATAATCAAATTACTTGAACAAGAAAATGAACGTCGAGCTCAACCTCTAATAGAGAAAGTAGAGGTTATCAACCTCGGAACAAAATAAAGTCCTCAAGAAATTCAGATTGGGGTCACTTTATCTCCCGATGAACGCAAAGGGATAGTAGACTTGCTCAGAAAGTTCAAAGACGTATTCGCGTGGTCTTACGAGGATATGCCGGGGGTAAGCACAAATATTGTTCAACATCGGATTCCGTTATATCTTGATGTTCGACCAATCAAACAGAAATTTCGACGTATGAAACCAGAATGAACTCTGAAAATTAAAGAAAAAGTTACGAAGTAGATTAACGCTGGATTTTTGGAAGTAATAGAATACCCTTAGTGGATTGCTAATGTCGTCCTAGTGCCAAAAAAGGATGGAAAAATTAGAATGTGTGTGGATTTTAGAGACCTAAACAAAGCAAGCCCAAAGGATAGTTTCCCTTTACCACACATAGATGTTCTAGTAGACAGTACAGCAGGATATGCCTTGTTGTCCTTCATGGATGGTTTTTCTAGGTACAATCAAATAAAAATGGATCTTCGAGATATGCAAAAAACGTCGTTCATCACATAGTGGGGGACCTTCTGCTACAAGGTCATGCCTTTTGGTTTGAAGAACACCGGAGCCACCTATCAAAGAGCAGCCTTGACTTTACTATATGACATGATACACAAGGAAGTCGAAGTCTATGTAGACGATATGATAGTCAAATCCAAAAAACGTCTGGGGCATGTTGCTACATTAGAAAATTTTCTCACAATTATTCAAAAGTACCAACTCCGCCTCAACCCGCAGAAATGCGTATTTGGAGTAACTTCTAGAAAACTATTGGGATTTGTGGTCAGCCAAAGAGAGATCGAAGTAGACCCTGTGAAAATTAAAGTTATCCAAGATATGCCACCACCTGAGACTGAAAAGTAGATTCGAGATTTTCTAGACAGATCCAATATGTCAGCAGATTCATCGCTCAACTCACCAACGTCTGTGAACCTATCTTCAAGCTTATCAAGAAGAATGAACCAACAGTTTGAAATGAGCAATGTCAAAAGGCTTTTGACCAATTCAAGGAGTATCTCTTGAATCCGCCTATTTTGGTTCCACCCACACCGAGTGAACCACTTCTTCTTTATCTGTCAGTCATAGAAGAAGCTATGGGATGCATGCTTGCACAGTATGACAAAGATACTCGCAAAGAGAGTGCTATATACTACATCAGTAAAAAGATGTTAGAGTATGAACGAAAGTATTCGGCCCTCGAAAAAACTTGTTTAGCACTGGTATGAGCTACTTAGAGATTCCGGCACTATATGCTATCTTATTCAATTATCTTGTTATCTCGGATGGATCCTCTCAAGTATCTTTTTGAGAAGCCGGCGTTGACAGGGAGAACCGCGCGATGGTTATTATTACTATCAGAGTTTGACATCACGCATGTTACACAGAAATCTATCAAGAAGAGAGCTGTAGCAGAATACTTGGCAGATCACCCTGTAGTAGAAGGAATAAAGCCTGTCGATCAATTCCCAGATGAGAACATCTTACACGTTAAAGAAGAACAGTAAAATCAAACATGGCAGTTGTACTTTGATGGAGCCGCCAATCAAAATGGGTATGGAATAGGGGCAGTCTTGTTTTCTCCGGAAAGATGTCACATTCCTATCGCTATTAAATTAGTCTTTTTGAACACTAATAACACGGCTGCATACAAGGCATGCATCGCAGGGCTTGAAGCTGATTTGAACCTGGGCATTACAGAAATTGAAGTTTTTGGGGATTCAGCCTTGGTCATACATCAGTCATTGGAAGAATGGAAGACTAAGGATGAAAAGTTGAAACCTTATCATAAGTATTTGTTAAACTTAGTCAGTAAGTTTAAAGTTATCCTATTCCAACACTTGTCAAGGGAGGATAACAGATTTGCTGACTCCTTAGCAACTTTATCTTCAATGATCCATTTACCCCCTGGCATGGAATTGAGGCCGATCACTGTTGAAATCAAAGACAAACCTGCATACTGCCATCAGATCAACATTGCTACTCGACTACCCAATGGAAAGCCATGGTATACAGATATAAAAAGAGTGCTGAAAAAATAAAAATTCATAGAAAAAGCATCGAAGAAGGAACGACAAACCCTACTAAGATTAGCATCTCAATTCATCATGTACGCAGGAAGTTTATACAAAAGGTCTTATGATGGGATTCATTTGTCGTGTGTTGATGAAGATCAAGCTGAACAGATAATGGTTGAACTACACCCAGGAGAATGTGGCCCTCACATGAGTGGAAAAATGTTAGCTAAGAAAATTATGAAACAAGGATACTACTGGGCCACGATGGAAACAGATTGTCATCACATGGACAAGACCTGTCATAAATGCCAAATACATGCGAATCTTATACATGTGTCACCATCTCAATTAGTTGGTCTGACTTCACCATGGCCATTCTCAGTTTGGGGAATTAACATTATTGGTAAAATATCGCCTAAGGCATCAAACGGGCATGAATACATTCTAGTTGCCATTGATTATTTTATCAAATGGGTCGAAGTTGCCTCTTATGCTATCCTCGCTGCGTCTCGAGTTGCAAAGTTTATTCAAACAAACATCATCAGTTGATACGGGATACCTTCGGAGTTGATCTCTGATAACGGGTCACACTTCAAAGCCGAGGTTATCAAATTGTGTTCAAAATTTAAAATCTCACACCACAAATCATCTCCTTACCGTTCTCAGACTAATGGAGCAGTCGAAGCAGCTAATAAGAATCTCAAGACTATCATCAAGAAAATATGTCAATCACATCGAGATTGGTCAAAAAAACTGTCATTTGCATTATGGGCATATCGAACTTCAATTCGATCCTCCACTAGAGCTACTCTCTACTCCTTAGTGTATGGCATGGAAGCAGTCTTGCCAGTTGGAATGAAAATTTCGTCTCTCAGGATTTTATTAGAAAGTCAGTTATCAGAAGCGGATTGGATTCGTCAACGGTATGAAGAATTGAATTTGATCGAAGAAAAACTACTAAGAGCTTTGTATCACGTGCAAGCTTATCAAAGAAGAGTCGCCCGTGTGTTTGACAAAAAGATCAAGGCCCGTCACTTACAAGTCGGGGATTTAGTACTCAAAGAGAATCGGACACCTATTTTTGACCCAGAGGGAAGTTCTAACTGAATTGGGGAGGTTCATTCATCGTCAAGGAAATACTACCAGAAAAAACTGTCAGGTTTCAAGATCATGATGGAATCGAATTACCAGAACCAACCAACCTTGACTAAATCAAACGGTACTACATTTAAGGAGGCCATCTTTGGTCGAATCAATCATTATATTACCCAGTTACCTAGTTCAACATATCCTTTCTCAACCTCTTTGTAGCCTTTTCAAAAAGAAAAATTATGTATTTTTCTTTCTCAGCCCGATCACCTAACCTAGGGTAGGGAAGATTCGAACTACGTTTTTGTCTGATCCCAAAATTCTGGGGTACGTAGGCAACCTGAGAAGTTACTTAAGGCCCGACCACATCAAAATAAAAAAAATCTATTTCCCCACACAATAAAAAATCAAGAAAAAATTCAAAAGAAAAGAAAAATATCTTCAAAATGGGAAAGAAAATTTAAGGCAAAATAAAAGAAATGCCACACAAGGGGCATTCGAGTTTTTGAGCATCAAAATCCCTTTCTTTTTATACCCAGTCCTAAGCTTACCTATAAAAGTCCTCCTAAGTACCGTGCGAAAAGTCAGGGAAAATACAAAACATGATCAGACAGTAATTCCATAAGGAAGAAAAGAAAAAAGCCTACTAGGTTGAAAACCCGAAAATGGTGACTTAGGCAAAAATTAAGGCAAGCTCGCAAAGTTGAAAATCTACAATGACAACTTTGGCAACAATCAGAGCAAAGAAAAAAAAAAGAAAGCTCGCTAGTTTAAAAACCTGAAGAGGTAATCTAGGCAAAAGCTAGAGCATGCTCACTAGTTTGAAAACCTGAAAGGGCAATCTAGGCAGAAGTTAGAGCAACAAAGAAAAACAGAGAGTTAAAAACTAAGAGCAGTCCGAGCTGAAACATTAGAAGTCCGAATAATCAAGTTCAATACTAAGTTTAAACCAGACACAGACTCAGAAGCCACAAGTATCTTGTCTACGATCGATCTGAAAATGTTTACTTTCCCAAGTGAATCAAAGGAGAAAGGAATGAATTCTATGATGAGTCTCAAAAGGAAATAATTTTGTTCTCTTGAGCTTGACTCAAAACCTTCAATAAAATTAATCAAAATTAAAAGTTGAGTCTTTATTGCGCTTGTGGTAATCAAATATTTCAAACCTTTATACGAGGGGCATTTTCTTTCTTCTTTAATGTAATTTTTTTCCCTTATACTAGGGGCATTTTTTTTTAATTTTTACATGATATGTTCAACTATCTTCAATGCCATGTTCATTGTCAAACTAGGGGCATTTTGTTTTTGAGCAATGTTAATCCTAAAAGATAATAAGAACCCCAAACTTAAGGTTACCCTCTTGATAACAGTTTTTCAAAAAACTCTTAAAGTTCAAAAGAAATAAAGACTTAGGTTTTAAATTCATAAAACTTTTGGATAAATCATTGAGGTTCAAACAAAAGTATTTTGGATCTCACATAAGAGATAGGGCATTCATTCTGTCCCAGATCTATTCATTTCCAGATTCAACCCCTCTTTTCCAGATTCATTTTCAATTGTTCTTTCCCAGATTTATTCATTTAGTCTCAGTTTTACTCAGCTAGATGCCGCCGAGGACTTTCTCAGAATTATGCTCAGTTACCGCCGAGGGTTTTCTCAGAATTATGCTCAGATGCCGTCGAGGATTTTCTCGGAATTATGCTCAGATACCGCCGAGGGTTTTCTCGGAATTATGCTCAGTTACCGCCGAGGGTTTTCTAGGAATTATGCTCAGTTACCGCACCGAGGGTTTTCTCGAAATTATGCTCAAATGCCGTTGAGGGTTTTCTAGGAATTATGCTCAGATGCCGCTGAGGGATTTCTTGGAATTATGCTCAGTTACCGCCGAGGGTTTTTTCAAAATTATGCTCAGATGCCGCCGAGGGTTTTCTCAAAATTATGCTCAGATACCGCTGAGGGTTTTTTCGGAATTATACTCAGTTATCGCCGAGGGTTTTCTTGGAATTATGCTCAGATGCCGCCGAGGGTTTTCTCTGAATTATGCTCAAATGTCGCCGAGGGTTTTCTCAGTATTATGCTCAGTTACCGTTAAGGGTTTTCTTGGAATTATGCTCAGTTTATGTTCAAATTATGCTCAGATTATGCTAAGTTATGCTCAATTATGCTCAGTTATGCTCAGTTTATACTCAGTAATGCCTAGTTTATGCTTAGTTTATGCTCAGATTATGCTCAGTTATGCTAGTTTATGCTCTGTCTATGCTCAGTTTATGCCTAATTTATATTCACTTTGTGCTCAGATTTTACTCAAACTCTTTGAAATTTACTTAGATTTTAAGTCCACACACTTACACAGTTGTTACATTAGTCAATGAGAATTTTTTAAAATTCAAGGATCTGACACTGTCAGTGAGAGTTCTCACTCGATGACCTGACAACCTTTTAATTCGGGGAAAGCTTTACCCTCAAAGATCCGAATACCTCGACAAATTGCTAAATCAGGTTGCAAAATGAACTGTCACTAGCTTTGGCATTCAGATTTCGCACTATCTACCAAAATAGATTTGCTATCTAGTTTGCTTCAACCCTCTGTCAAAGAGGGACATCTGTAGATAGCCCATTTTTGCATCCGCCTGATTAATCAACTCGTCAACCCGATCGCAATGATTCCCAATGATGGATGTTATTTTCATTACTTTATTTTGTTACTAGAAATATTTCAGAAATCTGTATGAGGTATCTCGAACTGATAAAACTATAGAAACCACGCTACGCTAAGAAAATACGACTCCAAAAACATAGAAATCATCATTTTGCAGACAAAAAGAAACTTCACGATGAAAGTCACTAAAAATTAATCAAATTACCAAAATACCCCTAACATCAAAACTACCCTAGAGCCTACATTACGCTTAGGAAAACCCTTTCGAACACATAAAATAACAAATCGAAACCAAATAAATTATTTCACCAATTTTCACAGAATTTGACAAAATTATGAAAATGCCCCTTATAAAGTTCACAGCCATTTCACACAAAAAAACTTCATAAATGACACAAACCAACATTCTCATTGAATTCCTTACGAAAAACCGATTCTAAAACATCCTAGAGCATAAAAAACCGACTTAAAACGCGAAAAGTCCTTTTCGGGGGTAAAACGATAATTTCACAATTTTTATAATTAAAAATTTTGAAATTAATAAATAAAATATTAAATAATTAAAGTGAAACATTAATGAAATTAATTTAAAATTTTGAACTAAAAAATCGATCAATCAGGCTCTCAGGAAAAATTATTGAGGGTTCGCAAGATATTTCTTTAAGCACCTCTCCATTTGGGGGTCCAAAGAATTAAAGATATAATAGAGGGAGGTTCTCCAAAAAATTAAAGTCAATCAAACAAGACTAAAGTCAAGATATTAAAGTCAATCAAATAAGACTGAAGTCAAAATTAAAGTTAATTAAGTAAGACTAAAGTCAAGATATTAAAGTCAATCAATTAAGACTAAAGTCAAAATCTTAAAGTCAATCAAATAAGACCAAAAGTTAAAATCCTAATAGAGTAACAATTAAATAATAACTCTATTTAATAGAGTTATAACTAAAATATAACTCTACCTAAAACAATTATAATTAAAATACAACTCTACTTAAAATAATTATAACTAAAATACAACTCTAATTAAAAGAATTCTAATTAAACACTAATTCTATCTAAATCAACCCTTAAAAAAATCTATAAATAGGGGGTCTTCACACCCTATTTTCGTATCAAATCAAAAATCCTAAGAGAAGTAGGTCAAAAGCCTCCCTAGCCTCCTATAAACTTTAGTTTTGGAGTCCCAACTCCTTACCCAATACCCATACTTCAATTTTAGCTTCAAAAACACATAGAAGCCCTTCAAAAACACCCCAAAATTCATAACAAATTCGAAGAATCCAGATCCAAGAAAGAGATACCTTGCCTCAGAGATCAGAAATCAGATCGGGAGATAGAACAAAGCAAGGAGTACGATACAAGGAGTAGTTTTTGTCGGATCTGAGGGACCAAGATCTTTGCGTATCAAAGGTAAAATTTCTATTTTTTTTATCTAGCTTTTGTTGTTAGCAATGTAGTCTTATTTGGGATAAGTAGAGACCGGCATTGGCCGAGCGGGATTGGTACCTAATACTTTCCAACCCCGTAATGTGATATCCGGATTCAATTTTTCTTTAGTAGATTAGTTTTTTTATCCGTTTAGAGTCAGTATTCGGTTCCTAGACCGTAATAACTAGGTGGCGACTCCCAAACCTCAAAGGTCAAAGGCGGATCTGCGCACCCCGGGGATCGAAGGTGCTTTCACATATGTTCTTGATTAATTGATGAGATAGTGACTCAAAGTTCCTGTCCGGCAAGCGAAGTAGAAAAAGTATGATTCTTGCTCTTCTCCGCTATTATCTGGGTTCAGTCAATGAAACTCGCATTTAGGCTCGCGTAGTAAACTCCTCTCTTGCTCACTCTGTTGAATAGTTAAAAAAAAGGACCCCTTTATTGGTTTTCATCCAATGTATGATCATCAATCCTAACCCACCATCCCAACCGGGAAAGGCAGATTGAGAGTCTTTACTATGGCGTAGGCCCGGGGTTGGGTGGGCTTTATAAGGGTGGTGGTTGGCTTTTAAAGCATTGAGAAATCCATGCATAGGATGCTAGGTTCATTAGGTGTGCGCGACGATAGGATGTATCAAAGGGCATGAAGCTATAGACTGGGGCATTGTTGGGCAGGGCTGGAAGCATGGGGCAGTGGAGAGTACGTTAGTCAGGTTGGTATAGTGTACGGAGTGAGTCTTCGGGCATGCGTAGCGCGCATTTGGTTGTACGGAGCGGGGGCCCCGGGACCAGACCCACAAGGGACCGAAACAAGCAATTCCGCGGTTAGAGTTGTCAACGATCTTTTATGGTAGATATACCACATTATGTATGATACATTGATAGATGAATGGATATTTTACGTGCCTATGACCACATGAGATATGATGGATGGATTGATTGGCATATGGGTATCACTAGAGGGCACTACAATACATTGTTTATATCTTCAGTAAAAAGAAATTATATATGTACTCAAATCAAAACTAATTTTGTTTTACCAGAAAAGAATCATATAAAACCTAGAAAGAGTTATACGTTGCTATATTTACGGAAGTAGTAAGTCAATCTAAGATAACACTTGACGTCTTATCCTCTTTGGTAGAATAAGATATTTTAAAGAGTAGTATAACTCGTGAGATCTAGAAATTTCTCATCTTCTTTCATGTGGAACATTTGTGTGTAACATATGATTTTTATATATAATGTAGAGATAGTCGAGGTTGACATTGCTTTACCTCTTGATAGGTATAAATGTGATGAGTTTTCTTTTGGGCCAGTTAGTGATCACTGAGAGTCTGTAGTCATCAAATTAATGACTATGTAATTTGTTCAAGTATTTGAACCTTTGTCAACGACCAATTTGAATTGGATAAATGGTTACCCAATGTAGTAACAGCGATCGACCACAAAATCATAAGAAAATGGTGAGATTTACACCAAAAATAGTTTGAAATATTAATGGCCATGACAAGGTTGTTATATAGGCGTGTTCTTCAACACTCTTATCGATTACATTGCCATGTTTATATTATGTAACTCCTTACTGTATGTCGATGGATGGATGCTTTTACTTTGATAGTATGATAAATTGATTATGTTTTTAAATGATATGATTGATAGACTATTGCTTACTATATTTGTTTTTATTATTTTGCTTCAATTAGTCTTTACTCGATTGTTATATTATATCAAAATTTTAATATGATTATATGCTGCATATTATAATTAGATGCTAGAATAATATATTTTTCATTGGGTAACTCCCGTTACTCACCTTACCATTCACCTTTTAGATTTTTCAACTGTTAAGGAGCCACTTATTGATGATAAGATATAGGAGGATGTACCCAAGGCTAAATATGTTGATGAGCAATTGCCTACATCAGTTTGAGTAGCATTTAGAATTTAGAGTATTTATGTCTTTTGTTTGAGAGACTTGTGTCAGGGCACTGCGTGCCATTTTATTTAGTATTACTCACTAGTCACGTCTTATGTTATTTCTTTTTTTGTTGAGATTTATATCGTTGAGATCTATTGTGGATCTTGGACATAATTGTTATTAGCTTTCATATTCTTCTAGTTAGTTGATATTTATTTAAGTTTCGTTGTGTTATAACTCTAAAACTTGAACTGTTGTCTATTATTATATATTATCATGTGCTGGGTTGTATATCATGCCTTGAGATCTAACCGATAAATCCTTGGGATTCATGTTATATTTTTGAGGTGTGACAATGTTATCTTTCTAATTATATATATATATTTGTGTTTTTTAATTATAAAATACGAAAAATATCATCTACAAATTATTGCAAAAAAGAAATCCTTTCAAAAACACAATACATCATCTATAATAAAAGCATCGATAACATAATTAGAAAGTGATCTAACTAATATATGAGTAATTTTTTTTTTCCAAAAACAAAGATCCATCTTTTATAATAGTAATAATAAACTTATAGGAAAATAATATTTTAAATTAGAATGCATAATTGATATGAAAACATGAATTTTTTTTTACATAATAGCTATTAGTTTTAAAATGTACAAAAAATGTTTCAACAATTTCTAATAAGAAAAAAATGGTAAAACAAATTGGTTCCGAGGGTACCCATAGGGGTAGAAGCTATCAATTTTGGTTATTTTCGGTTCAATTCCTTTGAAATCGATTCTAATTAGGTATTGAAAACAAGGATCTAGAACTGAGGTTTCCAATTCTAATTAAATGGGTAGCCATTGACAACCCCTAGTTACAATACCATAATTTTGCAAAGATACCACACTTTTTTTTTCATGATCTTTTAACGCATTAAGGGTATGTTTGATTGCATGGAAAGTGACTTTCCATGGAATTTGAAATCCATGAAAATATAGTGATGGAAAATAGGTAGGGTTGGAAAATCATATTTCATTGTTTGATTTTACTTAGATAAAATCATGGAAAAAATATGAGAAAAAAGAAGAAGAAAATATGAGGAGGAAGGGGGAGGGGGGAGGATGTGGCGGCGGCGATGGTGACGGTGGAGGTAAGTGAGGAAGAAAAAAGAAGAACGTGATGGTGATGGTGGCGGCGGCGGTGGCGGCAGAGATAAGTGAGGAAGAAGATGATGAGGAAGATGGGGGGAAAACGTGATGGTGGTAGTGACGGAGGAGGTGAGGGATGGAGAAGATGAGAGAGAGAGAGAGAAGGTGGCCGAAGATGGTGATAATAAAGACGGAAACGACGACGATGATGATGATAACGACGAGGTAGTGTAATGGTGGTGGTGGTGGTAGGAAAGAAGAAGATATGAGTGGGAAAGAATTGGGGATGAAAAATATGGGTGGATTTCACTTTCCCACCCATATGGGTGGGAAAGTGAAATCCATGTTTTGGTGGACTTTTTGATTGGGATGGAAAATGAATTTCCATTTCCATGTGCAATCAAACACTTGAAAAATGTCATTTTCCATGGAAATTGATTTTCCACCCTATTTTCCATGTGCAATCAAACATACCCTAAGTAGAAAAATAAGTTATCTTGTCTAAGATTTGTGAAATTTTGCATGAGATATCATGTTTGTCTAGCAAGAGAGAGAGTGTGATATTTGGATCATACCTATTTTCGTATCGTCCATCAAGGAGATTGAGATGACTCGCCCGAGTCATTTCAATCTCGGACGAGATTTATAACATAGAAGTTGGTCGGATAGAGTTGATAGATACAGAGATGCCTCTAGTGAATAAGTTTCTTTAATGCTATTGAGGCTTTGTCAACACTATTTTGTGTCGAGACTCGAAAGCATGGTATTTAAATTTGTCCGGGACCGAGACGTATCGTTCGAGTTAATTCGGTATCAGAGTTGAACGAGACCAACTCATAAAGTCATTTTTTGACAGAGATTTATGAGTCACGTTTTTGTCTCACAAGACCATGGTTTTTAAACTCGTTCGAGACCGAGACGTATCGCCTAAGTTAACTCGGTGTAAACACCTAAATTTGACCGGCCCCTCGACACAAAATATCCCAAAAATTGAAAAAAATTGGAATGGGCTCCAAAGTCCAAACCTACAAAAATCCAATTTACTTTGTCATGCTTTTTCAATAAATGGCCCAAGGCTTCCCACGTGGCCCATGGACTCAAACACATCATCATCCTCCTACATTCTTCAATCCAACCCAATGCAAGCCTAAACCCATCTTTATTCTACCCATTACCCCAGCCCAATTATCTACACAAACCCAATATTACAACCAATCACCCAACATCATCAAGGTATGACACATGTCATCACCCCATCTCACCTCCCTCATTAAACCACTAACTCCCATCACTTTTTTCTAAACAATTAACTATTTCATTACTTCTCTCTAAATATCATCTACCCACACCTCCAACCTACACCTCTCCCTTAACCTATTCTATCCATTTTCTCAAATCAAACACTTACAACCTACACGTCTTCCTAATCTACCCCTATCATTACCTACAAAACTACATCTACAATCTAAACCTACACCCATCCTCTCAAATCAAACACTCATTCTTTCCCATCAACTCATCTCAACCCTTCATTTCCACCCACTTTGACACATGGCATCATCTCTCTCACCCTCCCAAAATATCATCAACCACCCATTTAAATCATCCATTCTCTTAAACCAAATACCACTTAATCATAACCACCAATTAATTACCCCCTTATACAATCTCATCCTCTCAACCACTCTCATCAATTCTCTTCCATCTAACATTCAACCCAAATGGGTTGAAAAATCCAATCCATTTGGGTTATAAACAACCCATTTAACCCCCTTTCCCTAAATACCCTCCTATCACCTCTAAATTTCACTCTCTTCTCTCTTAAACTCATAACCATTCTATCCTTTTTCTTCACTTCACCCCATTATACCCTTAAAATAACCCTTACAATCTCTATAAAAACCCCTCCATTCTCAACTCTCAATCGCTAATGAAAAATCCAATATCCAACACCTAATGAAAATTTGATAAAAAAATCCTATAAAAAAGATAACTCTCTCCTCACTACTCTCAACCTTCAACCCACCTTACTATTCTCAACTCTCAATTTTCTCTCAAGCAAACCAAGAAAAGAAAAAGAAGCATATCTTTGAAGATCAAAGAAGATCACGATTAAATCAAGGTGGGTTGAACAAAAGAATACCCCTTCTAACCTCCCCCTTCTCTACTCACCCTCTTCTCTACACATTTGCACACATCACAATGATTTAAATCACCAAAGGGCCCCTTCTTCAATAAAGGTGCCCTCAATGATTTGAACCAACATCGAAAGCCCCCTCACACTTGAGGGCACACATCGACTCTTTCCGATTTTGCTTTTCTTTTTTTATTTTAAAATACTGAATCCGAGGTTACCACGTACGGTGGATGGAGTAAGGTGCCTAACACCTTCCCTACTCTATAAATGGACCCCTTTACCTTTGAATCAAAAGTTAAATCATGTGTATTATCCTACGAGAGTCATCAAATGTCAAAATGATATGATTTCCAAAAATATGACATCGGGTGACAATTCACGCACCATCTCCAAACATGAATGGTGGCAACTCTAAAACACCCAAAAGTGGAGGGACCCGTGAAAAAAAAATGAAGAAAATCCCATGTCCACACTCGATATCAGAGCTGAACGAGACTAACTCACAAAGTCATTTTTTGATCGAGTTTTACGTCTCACAGTGTAATTTTTTGAGTTATCTCACGAGACGTCTCAAACGTATCGGAAAACTCGTCCGAGACAACTCGGTATTGTAGCTGAGCGAGACGAGATGCGATACCGATTTTAAAAACCATGCACAAGATGTCTCAAATGGAAAACTCGTCTGAGATGACTCGGTATCAGAGCTGAACGAGCCGAGCCGAGACGAGACGAGATACCGAGTTTAAACCATGTGACGAGAGTCCCGTCTCTTTCTTTCTTTCTTTCTTCAGTTTCCTGTGATCCAAGAAAGGAGCTTATTTATTAAATTTTGAGTACAAGGAAGAGAGAGAGAGAGAGAGAGAATGAGCAGCATTGGAACTGGTTACGATCTTTCTGTCACCACATTCTCTCCAGACGGCCGCGTATTTCAGATCGAATACGCTGCCAAAGCCGTCGATAACAGCGGGTATATATATTATCATCCATTTTTAAATGAAAATTTCTTCTCCTTTAATAATTTTATTGGCTGGTTTTTCTTCCTCCATCTTCTTGTTTGCAGAACTGTTATTGGGATCAAATGCAAGGATGGGATTGTTATGGTGAATGAATTGAAGCCCTTAATCCACTTTTATTTTTTTTATTTTAGGGTTTTGTTTTTTATCTTCACCTGATGTTGGTTTTGATCGATCATAGGGTGTAGAGAAGCTCATAGCGTCGAAGATGATGTTGCCAGGTTCGAATAGGAGAATCCACTCAGTTCATCGCCACTCTGGCATGGTAATTTTCATGGGTTCACTTTGTTTTCGTTGTTTCCGAGGAGGTTTCAGAGAATCAAATATTTTCTCTCAGGGTATATATATTTCATATATCATCAAGATTAAAGATAGATCAAATTGGTTGCCAAATTTAAAATTTGAGTGTGCTAGTGTTAAAATGCATCTTTGCAGAGAACTGTCAAGGTATTTATTGATTATTGGTTACTAGTTGTCAGATATATCAGATGTTAATTTGGAGATTGAAGGAAGAAATGATTACTTTTGAAGAACGGGTGAAAAAATTCGAACTAGTTCAACCTATGACAACCACATTTTCACTTAATGTGGAATTATCTGATAGGAAATGTATTATGGATGTGACCCTGCCTTGAAGTATTTGAGTAACGTAGAGTTTAACTGAAGCATTTCTGATGAGATTTGCTGTTATGAACTCCTTTTGAGATTCTTTTCCCATGGAAGAACAAATATTTGAATGGGGGGTTTTGTCCTCTTAGGAACAAGGAAATATGTGATGTTAAGAGTGTTCAACTTTTGCGTGGGAGGGTTGATGCTCCCATAGGCCTTGGTGGGGTCTTGTAATTTGTATCTATTGCGCGCATATGGATACACACATATATGGTACTTGTAGGGATTCTCTCTATTCTGATTCCCTATTTTATACCCAATCAACCGTAGATTTTAAAAATCTATGGCCAAAGAGTGATGAGATGACACTTAATTTATTTACTTTTAAGTTACTTCTCAAAAAGGCTTAGATTGGGCCAAGCCAAATCTTGAGAGCATTTACTGCAGTTGATGCATTTGTTGCCATCACAATTGGCCACGTTCCCTATCTTTCTCTTAAGCACCCATTTCACACTTTCTTCTTATATGTTGCTGGTTGCAGTTCTTCAAATCGATGTACTCTCATGGATTGAGCAATATACAATAAAATCTTCTAGTTCCTCCTCTAGCGTCTTAAGTTGTATGTGATAACTCTCGAAGTTCTCTAAGCTTATAATTGGATCAATAATGCTCTTACTTTTATGGAAGAAGATGCAAAAAACAACGACCAAAAGCAACCAACACAAAAGTACCCATTGTAATTCCTATGGTAACATAAACACATGTTTTCTTATTTTTAGTTGATAGAGTAGGAATTTGTGGTGGGGAAGAGATTTGTGATGCTGGTGTTATTGTTTGAGAACTCTATTGTTGGTTTTGCAGAAGAACAAAGAGGGCCGTAAATGGACAAATGTTGTACCCTGCTAAGAAAGCTCATTAGCTTCAAGGATCCTCCTACTATCTAAACCAAACCTCAACTTAAACTTGAGAAAAAGTCATCCTTTCATGACTTGATTCTTTGTAGGACAAACACACTTAAGAGGAATGATATGTTGGTACTCGTGCAATGCGTTTCTAGTAAATAATTGGCTTTGATCTTGGAGAACTTGGAATTGGTTGAATGACCTTGTAGGTCTTCTTTTCTCTAAAAAATAAATAAATAATAAGGGTGTTTTTGAGTGCACATGGAAAATGGGTGGAAAATCCATTTTTCATGGAAAATCAAATTTTCATCATGTTTGATTGATTTTTTCCATGGAATATGGATATCCACCCTCATCCAAAAATCCAACATAATGTGGATTTCATTTTTCCATCTATCTCCATTGAAAAATCAAATCCACCCTTCTTCCCCACCACCACTATTGTCGCCGTCTCCACCAACATCACCGTCTTTGTCGTTGTCGGCCACCCTCTTCTTCTTCTTCTTCCTGTTCCTCCTCCTCCACCTCCTCTGAAATTTTTTCCTTGGTGTTTTGTAGATGCAATCAATTAATGGAATTTCATTTTTCCACCCTAATCATTTTCCACTACCATTTTCCCAGGGATTTTAAATTCCATGGAAAATGACTTTTAATACAATCAAGCAAATGTATTTTGTGTGGAATACATAGGATGATTTTTCTTGGTAGTGCTCACTTGAACAAGAATGGTTGATAGAATCATTCATTTCCATGTTTGTTTAAAATGTTGCATTCTTAGAAATTGAGTTAGTTTGAGAGAGACAAAATAGGTCGAATGTCTAGAGATAGAGATGGAAGAAACAAGGTGAATGGGGTTGACATGTTAATACTAGGTTAGCGTGGCAATTGTGTTTTGCCAATTACAAGTGCATTCAAGATCATAATTTCGGCCATCTTTATTTCCATAAGATGTGGTATCATTTCTCCTATAAGGTTGTTTGGCATGAATAAAAAAATGGAAATAATGAGTGAGAATGTAGGGGAAGTTGGAGAGATGGTGAAGATGTGATCTATTTGTGTTTGTGAGTTTTTGGTGGCCAATGTT
The DNA here is from genome assembly GCF_017979445.1 of Akebia trifoliata. Lineage (NCBI taxonomy): Eukaryota > Viridiplantae > Streptophyta > Magnoliopsida > Ranunculales > Lardizabalaceae > Akebia > Akebia trifoliata. The sequence continues at coordinate 19,989,737 of NC_141382.1, forward strand.
AAAAAGGTAGGGTTATATTTATATTTGAGATTTTAAGACTAATTTTCTTAATTTTGAACTGTGGATCTATGTCAGAAGGATTGTTTGCTTGTTTTTCTCATGGGTCAAGATTGAACTTGTAAAAGTTCCAGAGAAGAAAAAGATATTTGATGGAGCTAGGCATAAAATAGGTCATACATTGAAATAAGATGCTAGAAAAAGGGAAATAAGGTTGCCTTGGATGAACAAGAAAAGTGGAAATAATGAGAGCAAATGCTGGTGAAGATGAGATATGGAGGACTTATTTGGAGTAATAGTGAAGATGTGATGTTTTTTTCTTTATGTTTGTGAGTTTGTGGGGCTGAATGTTTAAAGACTGGTGGTTACATTTTATTTATTTATTTTTATTTTTATTTTTTTTAGATTCTAAAACTAGTTTTCTTAATTTTGAACTTTAGATCTATATTAGAACTTAGAAAGATTGTTTGGTTGACTCTCTCATGGGTCAAGGATGGACTTGTAAAAGTTCCACAAAAGAAAAAGAAATATTTGGTGGAGCCAAGCATAAAAGAGGTCATTTATTGGAATTCATCTCCAGAAAGAGGGTGTACATTGTACTCCACCAAACCGTTGTTGGGTCCAAAACATTATTTTTTCTATCTTGGGGTCAATCTTTATTTGGAGCAAGATTTTCTCTGAGTCTTAAGGGGGTCTTCTTTGAAGACTTCATAGCCAAATGGGATTGGGTTTGTAGCAGTGATGTGTAGTTTGCTTTGAGTTTCGTCTTCTTTTTGTTACTTTCTTTTTCCTCTTGTTTGTACTTTGCCTCATGGTCTCCTCGACCATGCTATTAATAAAGATCTTTGAATTATTAAAAGAAAAAAATTGTTGGGTTTGAATGGCTAATGAGTCATATTTTAGATCGTTTTTTCTAGGGTCCATTGTTGCATTTGATACATTTTCCCTAGGGACCAATGTAGGTTTCCTAGGGATCAATTTCCTTAGGGAATGCCTCAACTCTCATTGGACATTGAAATTTTCAACAAAACATGAACCTCCCTATTGGTTTTGTTGTTCCTCAACATTGATGGAGTTTTGGATTCGTACAATAAATGCTTTCAAGTAAATGGATTGGCTCAAAAGATTAGCTTAAAAGTAAATAAAGTGTCATGTAGTTTTTTAAAATCTATAGCTGATAATGGGTGTAAAAATAAGGAGTAAGAATAGGGAGTATCTCTAGAGGGACTAGATATATGATTCGCAAGATGCCATTGGACACACTACTGCCATTGCATATTTTCCCACTAGAAATAATATGATAGCTTTCTAAGATTTCTATGGAAAAAATAGGTTTTGGAGGTCGCTAATATCCGTGTGTTAACATTTCCTTTTTATATATTGTTAATGGCCACATCCCTAATTAATTGTTTTGCTATTTCTTAAACAAAGTTTTAAATCTTGGTCACGTTCTATGTCTTAATAAGTCAATGATACAAATGTCTCAACTGAGACACAAGGAGGTAGAACGAGATATTTTGGCGATAAAGGTATAACTCAATATGCAAAGATTTGGATATTAAATTTTAAGCGATTTATTTTTCATACGTTTTTAGAATAAACATACTATAAAAAATGGATTGAGGTACTTCGATTAGGTTCCTACAAGATGATAACTACTCATGTATTGGTTCCTTGAATGAGAGACAACTCAACCAAGATGGAATGAGACTGAACCATGCCAATAGAGCAGGGCATTGTAAGAAGGATCTGCAATATGATATTAGATATAATTATTCAAGTTAAAGGGAGTGAGGTAATTACTTCCCTATGCAGTACCAAAGCATTTCTTTCAATATTGGCCAGTTGAGACATGATAACATGCTTGGGGTTTGTGTTGTTGCATGGTTTCCTAGATCCCTAAAATCCGATGAATGGTAAACCTATTTTGCAATGTATCTCCCTGAAATTCATTGAAGGTGTGGCAAACTGTAAACCATGTGGATTGAACCAACTGATAAACCAGGAATTTACTTAAAGCTAAGATATGATTTGTATGGAAAAAGAATAGTGATGTTAGGAAACAAAGTGTACCCCTTCCTGCAACCGGATAAAAGTAATATAAGTGGAATGGTTTTCCTTATATTTTCTTCCCAAATGGGTTTTGGAATTGTTTGGGGTTTGTCCCATAGTGCAACTGGGTGGAGCTTGCTGTTCCACTTGCAAGGTCACTATTCCAACTCACTTCCACTCATACAACACTTTCTGAGTGTAACTTGGTGAGGGTAGTAGATAGGTTGTGATGCCCAACTCACTACCTCACCAACACATTCACATACGAAAGAATGACATGGTTTATTATATTGCAGACATTTTTTGTTATGGAAGTTGAATATGCTCTTATGCAGTTGTGATCTTCTGTTCTTTTGTTCTTATTTGCTAACTTGTGTCTAAGTCCCTGGTTCTTTCTCAATTGTAGGCTGTGGCTGGATTAGCTGCTGATGGGAGGCAAATTGTCGCACGAACCAAGTCCGAAGCGACTAATTATGAAAGGTTAACATTGTGAAGCAATGCTCAGTAGAGTGGGACATTTGTGTTGCTTGTCAACAATAATATAAATGTTAGATTCAGCCACTCTAAAAAATCTAGGACAGCACATGGTTGCATGTATACTTCAACCAGCTGAATTTTTATTTTCTTCTTGCCAGCCAGTACACAATATCCAAAAAATTAAATCAAGGGTTTGATCTTGTGTGGGTCAACTAGTTGATTTTCTCTACGACTACCACCAGAGCATTGGTTTGATCCCAAGCATATCAACTTTAGATACAAATTTCTATATGTATATACAGCAAAACTTCTAAACTCAAGGAATTCCTTAGTGCATAAATACACACATGCACACACACACACATATCATAATCACTTTCATACTTCAAATAACAAAAAAATATGTAAAAAAGGAAAGAAATATTAAGGTTTACCACAGATGAAAAATCACAATGGACATTCATTTTTTGACCAATAATGAAATTTACTGATTAAGTGTTCTAGAAGACCTACTAAAGTGCCAACTTAGTTAAGTGGTAAGACACATTGAGTGTTGTTCCCATGTCCTAGGTTCAAACCCTCTTGAACCCCAACTTCATTTGCTAACCACTAACCTTATACCTATAAAAAAAGAGAAGACCTACCAAAGATTCAGAACAACTAAGCTAAGGCTACATTAGTTGCACACAGTTTATTGTCTTGTACCGGGCTCATATGAGATTCCTTGTTCCACCCGTTAATGTATGATGCCTATATAAAAAAGGGTTTATCAATGCACCAAGTGATACCAAGATGCTAAACCATGGTTGCACATGCAACTTGACAACTTCATGATAACCTTTGCTTGCCATGTTGGACAAGTCTTTAACAAAATCTTAAAGATAAACTGCTTAATAGTAACTTATTATTGTTTCGTATGTTCTTGTGTTAGTGACAGACTCGTTATGCAGGGTTTATGGGGAGCCCATACCTGTGAAGGAACTTGCTGACCGTGTTGCTAGTTATGTGCATCTGTGCACACTTTATTGGTGGCTGAGGTTTGGGAGCATATAGTGTTATCTTATTACCCATTGAAGCATTTTCTTCCCTTTTTTAATTTATTACTATGGTTTCTAATTTTTTTTTTCTTGAACACTTGAATTGATGATGGTGCAGACCTTTTGGGTGTGGAGTAATTCTTGGAGGTTATGACAGAGATGGACCGCAATTATACTTGGTTGAACCCTCTGGTATTTCCTATGTGAGTTAATGCTGCAAAAGCCAAACTTTTTAGGGAAGAACATATACATTTGATGCTTAATTCTTTTGCCTGCATCTAACACTTGTAAGTTTTGTTTTGATCTAATCTTAACTGCAACATAGTGGAATATTCTGACTAGAACATCACATTTTCTATGATCAAGTTTTATGTTATCTTTTTTCATTTTACTAATTGCCTTGGAACTTTTTGTAGAGATATTTCGGTGCTGCGATTGGAAAGGGAAGGCAAGCTGCAAAAACGTAAGCATTGCAATTGTTTTATACTTTTATTTATGGTACTTATCTTGATTGTACGCCATGTCAAGGCCTTTTCTCAAAGATTTGTATTTTGCTTGACGAATCCAATTCCTCCATTCAATTTTGTCTAGAGTTATGTCTTATATTATTGGAAATGTGTTCATTTCCACTTTAATATTCTCCCACGTTCTTTTGGGCCTTCCTCTATCCATTTTAGAACTTTCAACTTGTTTTTTTTCTTCTAACTAGGTCTGAATGAGCCTTTGTTGAATGTGCTCTTATCATCTCAATTAACTTTATCTTGAATGCCTCCATTTCTAATTGTCTTTCTTATTCTTTCCACTGATCCACATCAATGTCCTCATCTCCATGATACTTCTTGAACTCCATCATTCTATTAAACATAGCTGGTCTATTGACAAACCATTTTTACCCCAAAAGACTAATCTAATGGGGAAGGCGCAACTATGAATATAAGAGGGTCATGGGTCGAATTAGGGCACGATGCATGGGCATGTGACACCCGGGAGTGGAGGAGGATAACACAACACTCAACATTATTGTCTTATAAAATTTTCCTTTAAATTTGGTTGGTATGTATAGGTCTTATAGCACTTCAGAAGCGCACCTCCACTTAAATCATCTAGCTTTGATTCTATGGCAGCATCATCCGATCTTTCCATCCTTATGATAATTCTAGACCATCAATTTTTGTTGGATGTTCCTCTTCATGGATGCTAGTGCTAAATTTACACTCTACATACTTGGTCTTGGTGTCTTTATTAGAAATCTCTTGGATTCCAACACCTTTGTACATATTCTAGTTTTGCATTGGCTCCCATTTTAATCTCATCAACTAATACTACATCTACAAATAACATGTACTAAGATATTTGCTTTTGAATATGAGTAGTTACTTCATCTATAACTAGAGAAAACTAATTATGGACTCGAAGCCGATCCTTGATGTAAACCAATTGTATCTAGTAACTCATGTCTCCTCATCATTTGCTCTCACATTAGTGATGTCACACCCCCAAAATTTAACACGAATCCCCATGATTTGGTGTTAGATTTTGAGTCATGATATAAACCCCATACCATTATAAGCAAGATATAAACCAAGATTAAACAATTATAAATGAAAATTTTGAAGCAAACTAACTGAACAAGCATTTAACATACATGATCAAAGTCCTCACAAAAAATCAGCAGAATCTGAAATTTTTAAGTCCATCAAAAGTGATTTACAAATTTTTGGTAAAAAATCGACGGTTCACAATTCTAAACCACTTTTGATGGACTTAGAAGATTCAGATTTGGCTGATTTTTGGTGAGAATGATCTTCTCACCATAGAGATCACCCTCACAAAAAATCATCTCAATTTGAAACTTTTAAGCCACATAGGACAAACGTGTTGGCTCCCGAACGCCACCCGATATATATATATATATATATATATATATATATAAAACACAATTATAGGGCCCACTTTTGTAGGGAACAAACTTCTATCCAGGCATCAAGCTAGGATAAACATCCCATCCAACTATAGTTTTTGGGGGGCGCATTTTGTTCCTTTCCTCTTTACCCCCTCTAACTTTACTATATTTCCTCTTTTACTCCTATAACCCACTTTCTTGTTTTTCATCTTTTACCCTTTAACCTCAATGTTTTTTAATAATGCCCCTTAATTTTATTTTATGTTCTTTTATCCCCTTAATCCCAAAGAGGATGCCTTTGCGTATGGTACAAAACGAACTTTAGTCTATATAATAAAACACAACTGTAGGGCCTATACTTGCTACAATTTTGTGGGAGACAAAACCTCCATCAGGCTACAATTTTAATGGATTAACATCACATCGAACTTCAAGTGGGATCCACTTTATTAACTTTTATTCTTCACTCCCTCTAACTTTACTATATTTCCTCTTTAACCCACTTTATTGTTTTTTATCTTTTACCCTTTTAACTTCAATTTTTTTAATAATAATAATACCCCTTCAACTTCAATTTTTTTTTTAGTGATGATGACTGTGTTCTATTTTCCAAGTTAATTTATTTTATATATTGACATGATGGATGTGAGGGAATGATAATATTGAGTTGGTGATGGGTGGTTGACCAGTGCATATCACGAACATTGAATTCTAAAATTCGACTAAATGACGCATTGGCCAATGAGTGAGTGTTATTCACTTCTTTTAAAAGGATGATTTTATGTGGAATTTTATTCATTTTTGTTTGTGATGAACATTGGGGTAATAGAGGTACCTGTTGTTATGTTGTAATGGCGAATGATCCTAGAAAAAGTGAAATTGGGTGTGATCGTCCTAGAGGAGTGGAACGGGTGTGATTGTTCCAGGGGAGCTATATTGGGTGTGATTGTCCCACGTGGGTAGAATTAGTGGGCGTGATTGTCCCAGGGTAGAACAGTGGGTGCGATCGTCCCAACAAATGAATTTGGATGTGATCATTCCAAGAGAGTGAGCTGGGCGTGATCGTCTCGAGAGTGAGTTGGGTGTGATTGAAGGTCTTGGAACAAGCAATGAAGTGAGCCATTTTCGAGAAATGGTCCACTATCACAAATATAGTCATGCTTCCGAATAGTGTTTGGGAGGCCTAACACGAAATCCATACTAATGTCTTGCCACATGGAATGTGGCACTGGCAAAGCAATATACAAACTCGTGTTTTGCTTTTTTTATTTCGCCAGCTGACATGTCCTACATTGTGCTGTACTCCTAGCTACGTCTTGCTTGAGACTTGGCCGATAGAAACGATCCTCAACGAGAACAATGGTTTTGTCTCGGTCAAAATGACTGGGTACTCCACTTATGTGGAGCTCCCAAACTAGAAAAGTCTCGTAAGGATGCACGGGGATCGCACGGTTTACTACCTCTAAACAAAATCCATCTTTTAAGACAAACTCTCTATTACTCCTAATCTGATTTCTTGAGACTGATGCATATAACTCCTCAAAATCTGGGCACATGGGATAATCACCTCTAATCCACTCAAGTCACTTCTACACTCATGGAGTGCAGTAGTGCAGTAGTGCAACCTTGCGGCTCATTGTGTCGGCAAATTTATTCTCAATTCCTGCGTTGTGCTCAAGTACAAATGTGTACTCTTTAATAAACTCAACCCACTTAGCATGTCTTGGGTTTAATTTCTTCTGGGAGTTAAGGTATCTCAGAGCCTTGTGATCTGAGAACAAAACAAACTTTTGCGACAATAGGTAATGTCTCCAATATCTCAAGGATTGGACTACCACGTAGAATTCTTTGTCATAGGAGGAGTACTTTTGTTTTGCATCATTTAGTTTCTTGTTAAAGTATGTAATCGAGTGGTTTTCCTGGCTCAGAACTCCACCAATACCTACCGCTGAAGCATCACAGGCTACTTCAAAGACTTTTAAAAAGTCAGGGAGGTGCATGATAGGAGCTTCGGTTATCCTTGACTTGATCTCCTTAAATGCCTTAGTTGTGGCATTCGTCCATTTGAATTCCTCTTTGCGTATGCACTATGTAATGGGGGACATAATGGAGTTGAATCCTTTGATGAACTACCTATAAAATGTAGCTAGACCATGAAAGCTACGAACCTCATGAATGTTTTGTGGTTTATGCCATTCCACTATGGCTTTGATTTTCTTAGGATCTACAGACCTCGTCAGAGGAAACTATGAAACCTATGAAGATATTGATTGGACATGAATGAACACTTCTTGTGATTAGCATAGAGTTGTTCTTTCTTAAGAACATTGTAGACTTGTCTCAAGTGAGTTAGGTGTTGTTCCTGAAAGGCTGTAAATCACAATATCATCAAAGTAAACCATTAGGAACTTACCTATAAAGGCTCTCAACACTTGTGTCATAACCTTCATAAGGGTACTCGGGGTGTTAGTTAGCCTAAAGGGCATGACTAACAACTCGTACAATATCATCAAAGTAAACCACTAGGAACTTACCTATACAGGGTCTCAACTATTGTGTCATAACACTCAGAAAGGTTCTCGAGGGGTTAGTTAGCCCAAAGGGCATGACCAACTACTGTCGTACAAACCATCATTCATTTTGAAGGTGGTTTTCCACTCATCCCCTAGACGGATGCAAATTTGATGGTAGCCATTTTTAAGATTTATCTTTGAAAAGATAGTGGCACCTGCCATCATATCCAATATATCATCAAGCCTCGGTATTGGAAACCTATACTTGATGGTAATCTTGCACATTCGCCAATAACTATCATTTTTAGGTGTGAGGAGGGCAGGCACAACACATGGATTCATACTCTCTCTGACGAACCCTTTTTTAGAAGCTTGTGAATTTACTTCTTTAATTCTCCATACTCAATAGGGTTCATTCTATAGTGCGACAAATTTAGAAGAGTCGCCCTGGGGATGAGATCAATTTCATGTTGGATATCATGGATTGGGGGAAGCTCTTTTGGAAGATCATCAGGAAAGATGTCTCTAAATTCTTTAAGCACGGGCCCCACTTGTTCAGGTCCATAGTTGAGGCAGGGGAGTCCTCTTTTGTGACCAATGCATAAATGATAGTTTCATCCTTCGTCTCTTTCTCAAATTCTTTTGCTTCTATGATGTGGAAAGTCTTTGACTAACCTCCGTTCTAGTCGTTTTTTCTTTATTTTCCACGGGAGATTTGGGTGGCAAAGTGTTGAGTCTGGTTACATCATTGCCAAGACACTCATGTTCGCCTTTAATGCACCTAGCATTATCAAAGTCTCTAGTTTTCCTTTCTCTAATTCGCTCCAACTTGTAGACAACTTTCTCATGTCCTTTCAAATTTGTTATAGGTCATCGTAGTGCTTTAGGCTCAGCTCATTTCTGAATCATTTTTGAGTTTTTTTTCCAAGTTTTCTTTGGTTTAATTATCTGTTCTAGTACGACTTGTAATGAATCTTTTTTCTCTGATGACCTCTTAGACATCATTCCACCACATTTTTGCAGCATCCAAAAAGAAATAGATAGATTGGACTATTATGGTGGATCCTGTGCACCCTATAACAATCTCTTAAGTGAGCCATCTTATCGTGGCAACAATGCACTATGAATGCTTGTATCCATTGTTAAGACTGCCATGTCTTCTACTTGATGGTTGCTTATATTTGCTCCACTTTTGTTGGTTTATAATGAGGTTGGATGTAAATGATGAATGACAATGTTGTATTTCATTGAATGGTTTACAGGGGACTTATCCATATCCCTTCTGGCATTTCACTTTGTCCATTTAATTCCCACTGGTTTTGTATTTGTTTTTTCTCATGTTAACACATTTAATGATGGTTCTGATACGTTTAAATGGAAGCTGTGGACAGAGAAATCGAAAAGTTGAAGCTTTCTGAAATGACTTGCAGGGAAGGAGTTATTGAAGTTGCCAAGATGTGAGTGGTTCTGTTGACATCCTTTCTTTTTTCTCTGTTCTGCAAGTTGCCCCCACATCGCCTTGCAAACCTTCATGATCAGAAACTCTATTAAAAGTAGCGTGATTTTCTTTTCTTTTCTTTACATGTGGAGGGCTGATGTGGCCAATCTAGACTGTCCACCTGATAGATGACCATTGGATTGGCCATGTCGATAGTGCCATGTCTATACCTATAATTTATTTGTTACTTACCCATACACATTAGAATCATTGACTAATTTCTTTGAAAATTAAACAAGGAAATAGAAACATCACTCTTTCTTCCACCTGGAGGAGTGTTGGGCTGAAATATGCCACATTGGCTGATGCTTTGATTCTGTGACATGTTTGTAGCTTTACCTATTTGAATTTGTAATTTTTTTTTTTTTGGAATTAGTTATTAAAGCTTTCTGTTTGTTTAATAAATATTTTGTACAACATACCTTTTGGGATTCAAATCAATTAGCTTTTTTTTACACACTTTGAAAGCAAGCAAAAGAACTGAAGAAAATTGAAAGCGTTATTCCTTGGCCATGTTAACTTTGATACTTGAAAGAGGTATTTTTAGGTTATCCTCCTAAATCCTTAAACTTTTCTGATTCGGGTACAATCTTCTTCCTCAAAATTTTTGTTCCAACTTTTAAATGCAACAATGACACTCTATTTCTCTGTTATTCAGCATCTACGGAGTACATGATGAAGCAAAAGACAAAGCTTTTGAATTGGAAATGAGCTGGATATGTGATGAATCGAACCGTCAACATCAGAAGGTAAACTCAATTATAATGTGATCAACATCGATAGGGTGATCATAAACTCCCAAATATTGCATTCTTTTGATGATCCAAAAAATGAAAAATAAGTAGGGCAGACATAATTCCACTGTAGGATGTTTGTTATACGACATCTGGTTTTCGACCAAGCAGTACTGAACCATGACATAGGTGCATGGATTTTCCATGTGTAAATTTACTGATTAAGGTGCAGGGGCAGAGTCACCTTGGGATGAGCGGGGGCTATAGCCCCTACTGAACTTTTTGAAAAAAAAGTGCTGATTGTTTGATCAAATATTAGATTTACCCCCATTGAAGCACTGATGTTGTTGTAAAAGATATAAAAGCTGACCTTAGCCCTTATGTTTCGATTAATATTAGATGTACCTCCCCCCTTTTTCAAACTGACGACATACATCCTTGCTATGTTCCTTTGTAGTTTATTTAAAATAATGAGAGCTGCTATTGGCACCCCAAATTTTACTTATTACACCCCAATTAAAAATAAAGAAAATAAGTTAATGGTTGAGGTTTAAGTAAAAGTTGGGGTGCCAATAGAAGCTCTTATTTTTTAGCCTAATCATAATTGTAAACAACCTCTGAAATTGTTTGAACAGGTATTATAATGTTGAGCAAAACCTTTGTAATGCTTGAATGGTGTGTTTTAATCTTTAATTAGGGTGTGATAATTAATTTAAGAAATTATGGTGTAATTAGTAAAAGTTGGGGTGTCAATAGCAGCTCTAAAATTTTTTGGAAAATAAGGGTGATTTAGCTCCCCACATTTTGTATCGATATTAGAGGCCTGGATATTCTTGTTTTTGTATTAGACTCGATTTTTTTTTAATTTTTTGAAAATTTTGTAAAATTCTAAATATTAAGTTTAACCCATTAAATTGGTGAATCAATGAATTAATAAATGATTTTTCAATTAATCATTTAATATGGTAAAAACTTTACCCTTCATCCTCAAAATTTTATTTTCTTCGACATTCAAATCTTAAAACATAAAAAGCCAGAGGGATTTGAGGGAGGTTGAAGATGATGATGTGTCTTGCATTTTTTTTTTCGAAAATTCTCCCATTTTTAAATGAAACTTTTTTGGACTTATCCAAATCGAACCCCCTGTCGAATAATTACCAAAACTGAATTTTTTTTATACTATTGGTAATTTAAACTGCCTGTTTTGATCGATGTTAGAGATAAGTCTATGTTTGCATCTGTCGCAAGGAGCCCACTGAACTTCAAAAAACAAGTTGGTGATTCATCCCCCATGTTTTGATAGATAGTAGAGCCATCCCCCATGTTTTGGAGAACATAAAAATGTTGTTTTTGAGTTTCCTACCAAAATCTATCGTCTTCTACTTCCTACAAATCCTTTCTTATGCAGACTTTAATGTTGAAGGAAATAAAATTTTGAAATATTATGCCTAAGCTAAGATTTTTTTACAAGTCCTAACATCTATGATTTAGTAGGAATCTTCTGTCACAATTATGATGATTAGTGGACAATCATCATTTTTTGTAATGAGCCCAACATTTACATAGAAGGAAAGAAAGATTATGGGTCGACCATCGCTAGCACTTGGCACTTATTAGCCCCCACTGACCAAAAATCCTGGCTCCGACCCTGTTAAGGTGTAAAGGACTTTGGACCATAGATTTAATCCTATTAACTCTTCCGACTTTATTTGACAGGAAATTTTTAGTCGGGTTTCTTTCAAGGGAAAAAGTATTCTATATTAAAGTGCACATAGGAATTCTGCAAGTTGGGGGGCTTTCTTACATGTGTTTTTCCTACTTGGGGCCTGTTTTATGCCTAAGAAAACACTCTGAAGAAGTTGTTTTCCCAGAAATGATTTGCCTGAAAGAAAAAGAAAAAGTGAAATGTTGGTGTTTGGATGCACACGAGAAAAGATGACTGAAATTCCCAATTCAGTTATTTGATTGTTAGTGGACACAGTGTGTAAAGATTATGAACATATCGTACTCAAATTAGGGTGGATTCATAATATTAAAACATTAAGTGGAACAAGAACAAAAAATGTGTGGAAGACCTCATTATCTTAGCAAACAAACACTACTAGTGCAGTAAATTTGAAAATGCATCCTTTTTAACCATGCATGAAGAAGGGTGCCTATTTTTATGTCTCTGAAGATTGGTTTGCAATGAGGTGACAAACACAGATCCCTTCTTGGCTGGGCTGCCACATCCAAGAAAGCTCCTTTACATATTTTTGTGGAGGAGAACTAGTTCACTAGTGCCCCCACCGTAATACCATGTTGTATGAGAAAGTTACTTATCGAAAAAAGGAACTGATTTGGTTCCATACATTTTGATAATGATTGATTAATTTTTTTTTACTTATTTTGGTGAGATTTTCAGGTTCCAGAAGAGCTTTTAGAGGGAGCCAAGGCAGCAGCCAAAGCGGCACTGGAAGAAATGGATGCAGATTGATACTGCAGAATTCAATTTGTTTTAACAAGTGATTTCTTATGTCAGGATGGATAGATTATTTAAAAGGGGATCGATCAGAAGGAAAATTTGTTGAACTAGTTTTTTTATTTTTATTTTGTATTCTTGAAATAGATGTACAACATTATTGGATGATGAGCTCCCTCGTCTACTGTTGTTATTGTTAATGAGATGAATTATGTCAAAAAAGCCAAACACCTGGTCAGATTAGTAGTTGGTAGGTCCTTGACTCAATTATGTTGATCAGTGAATCTAATTGGATTCATATATCCCATCTATCTATGAACGTATGTCCAGTTAGAAGGATATACAAAAAAAAGCAAAAATTGATTTAGATGGTGAGATGGGATATTTTTTATGAGCAGATGTGAATACACTTGCGATTATGGAACAAGGGTATTTAGACATGATTGAAGGGACAAATTGTTTAGCTGATCCTAAATCTTTGAGACTAAGACTTTTGATGATGATAATTTTAATATGAGTTTTGTGGATTCAGTTAATATTTGGCTACACTTTAATTTGGTTAAATTCTAAAAAAATAAATGCAATTGGGAAAATTTCAGGATTATGCAAATGATATTTTTTTATTGTCTTACCAAAACCCATAATCATCATCATCATCATCCACCTCCCGCAAAAATCCTATTTTCTTATTGAGATTTGAATGTTGAAAATAAAATTTTGAGGGTGAAAATATTACGAAATTCTGTGATTAATGGAGTAATTCATCAATTTACGGATTTAAAAAGCTACTGCCTTGTAGTTGGAGAATTTTAAGAATATTCTTAGGATTAAGATTTGGGTGAGTTTTGCTTGGCAAACATATTACCCTTTCTTTTTCAAAAAAAATAAAATAAAATTCAGTCTTATAGGCTCGTCTACATTTCAACCAACACTATGGCATTATTACCAGGATTTCAATCCAAGTCTAATCCACATCCCAAGCATTTGAGTTTTCAAACCAAGGATACTGTGATGCAGTCCACACTGAACGCCATGATTATGTTTTAGTATTTAGGTTGTTCTACTCTATCAAGTCTTTAAGTATTTAAAAAAAAAAAAAAACTCATGATTTGCCTTTAAATGAGCCGAATTAAAATATCAAATAACTTAAACTGTCCTAATCTCCAATCTCTAGCCAAATAAATACCCTTGATTTGTCTCCCCAAAACAAAACCAGTCATCAAAACACCCCCTCTTCTTTAATCTTAAGATCTCTCCTTCAACCCAAATGGGATTTTTGGTTAGAAAATGATTTTATTCAAGAGGTTGAAACGGATGGATTGAATAAGTTTTAAGGGCTTGAAGACAGATTTTTGGAAAGAAAAATATAGGGTTTTCTTCAATGAATTGAAGTTAATATTAATAGGTTCAAGAATTTGAAGATAATGGATTTTTAATGGGGGTGAATAGGTTTAAGAGCTTGAAGATAATGGATTTTTGGAAGAAAAATCTTCTAACCCTTATGCATTTTTAGCTTGATTAGGCCACCGACTTTCCAAGCAGATTCGATGAGATGAGTTGGAACACAAGGAATTTTCTGTCAGTCCCCTTGAATCCATAAAATAAAATACTGTTAGCAACATCACAATGCCATTTCATTCTTCAAAAACATTTTCTTGTCTGATTTGTCTTCTCTTTGTGATTCTGCACTATTAACCTAAACAAAACATCTATAACCTAAATCTTTTAAGGAAATTTTGATTGCATAAAAATTCTTTTTCCATGGAATTCAAAATCGAGAAAAAATGGCTAGGGTGTAAGAACCAATTGTTGGTGTTTTATTGGACCAATAAAAAAAATAGAGAGAGAGAGAGATCATAAACAGATCTAGTTGGAAACCCAGAAATACATAAAAACAAAAAAAAACAACTCTTAACACTTCACATTAAATGACAGGGTCCTGGATGCAGTGTGAACAACTCGTAGCACTGGTCCATGAACCTCAAAACAAACAAGTTCAAGACAATCGGAAGAACTCATATCTTTACAAGGGGAAAAAAACAAAAAAAAGCAATAAATACACTATAACATGAAGTGGGCTCAGCACATTCTCTGAAAGGATCCTCTGAAAGATGGTTTATATGAGCCCCATTACACATGAGAAATAATCTCCAGATCATAGAATGATGTTGTCTTGCTTGCAAAACCGAGGAGTACTGGCAGATGTTTACCTCAAGAATAATCAATGATCCACAAATTTGTCTTGGTCCTCAGGGTAGGGTGTTAATGATAGGTTGTTCAAACCATTCATTCTCCCTAGATATCTTATTTGGTTCAACCATCAAAGACCTCTCGAAAATCCAAACAAATCAAGGGCAGTGACAATGAATGTTCCAGATGCTCTAGAGGGCTAAGGTCTGCCATTGTATTGTATTGTGGCTATTTTTTAGAAGAAAAAAAACATAAAAAAATTCTAACCTGATGTATCGATTCCCTTTCCATGATCATCTTCTTCATGAATATTTCTCCTCAACCTTCTTAGCCATATCTCATAGTCCATAGGATATGGTGTACCACAAAGACTATCCACATAATCAGCAAAGGCTTTCAGTACAGCTGAGATGTCGCCAAGCTTCTGCTGAATCAATCTTCTTGACCACGACACCTCTCTCCATTGCAGTGCCCCCTCAATCGAATCCAAGTTTGGAAAAACCCCACCAGATGAAAAATAAAGCAAGTAGACCAGACTCTCTGCATCTGAAGCTGAGCATAACTTCCCTTCCTGAAGAGCAGAAGTTGAAGAGAAATGAAGATTCATTGCTGGCCGATCTCTCTCTTCTAAAATGGCATGCCCCCACCCAATTAGCACATAATATGGATTCCTCACACCATAACTCACACGGATCACATTCTCTGGACGTATGTCTCCATGCCGGATTCCAGCATTGGCTGCTGCAGTTGACAGAGCTGATAAGCAGTCGTGACAACACCTGAGAACCTCATCCACTCCAAATCGACCATTTCTTACAAGATCGGTCACTAATTCACCAACTGGGCTAGTAACGAGTATTGGGGTCCCACACCATGGGTGATCACAATTCACACCAGAACTTGGTCTCCGACACTGACCAGGGTGAATTATCCTTCCGGATGCAACCAACTGAGGAAGATACTTGCATGAAAGGCCTCTCTGTTTCATCAGAGTCAATACCTTAGTTTGTCTCTGAACTTGATACCATAAGTTCATATCCTCCAATGCAGGTTCCAGCTGAGAAGGATGAGAACCGACATACAAAAATAGAGCCGACATTCCTGGTTCTTCGACAGAAGTTGCACTGTAAAATGGGAGTTGTTCACCATCACTCAAAACTTCTTTAATCTGAAAACCTTTCTGCCACTCTGAATCCTCTAACCACAAAACAGACCCTGGTTCCAGCTTTAGTGTCTCTTTGGATTCTTCATCCTCCTGGAATACTTCGACAATTTCAGGGGAAACACTGCGCTGCTGGAACCGGAATAAACCGTTTCCATTCACTCTGGTATCACCCAATAATTGTCTTTCGGTTCTGCAGGTTTGGAGACGAAAACCATGGTCAGCAGCTAAATCTTCAACTGAAAGCTTTGGCATTCCAGCAAATTGAGCAATACAATGAAACGTTGCCAAGAGCATCTGTAGAGCACCGATATCTCTCCAGTTGGCATTCCCAAGCTTGTTCCAGATTCTATCAATTGAAGAAACTGCAATCTGTGAATGTTTTGTAATCCATTCAGCAGCACAATCATAAACACTGCTCACATCAAAGTCCAATTTATTCACATCCCCTTCAACTTTAACAACTCCACCATACTGAGAATCAACAAGAAGCACAAACACAGTGTTGGAACTGTGAAGAGCAGCATTAGATCTGCTGCTGCTTAGGCTTCTTGACACAAGTGTACGAAGAGCAAAGAAGAGAGCTTCCCCCATAACAGAAAGAGAAGGCTGTTGTTGGTCACTTTCCATTGCAAGGCTCCTGACATCAGGCCTCAGTAGTGCTAGTTCAAGAAGATGTTCCCATTTCCCATGTGAATGTCGTGTGTTCTTCAGCATTATAGCCGTGGCACAAAGACCTCCAATCTTGCCACTTGAAATTGCCTTCTCAGCAGGATAGAATTTTAAACTTGAACTGTGTAGACATGCAACAGAGAAAGGTAAGGCCCCACCCTGACTACTACTCCAAAATGTCTCCCACAAACCCTTGGCACTTGCATGTAAGAAATCTTCAATGGCAAGATAAGCAGTTTCTTCAACAGCATCTGATGTTGAAGCATAAACAGCATTGGGCATTCGAATCAGCTGTTGAAATGAAACCCCTTCCAATGCATAGTCAAAATTTTGAATTTCTGACAACTCAAATGGAACATCAAAAACAGGTTTTTTACTAGCTGATTTTTCTGCTATTGCAGAAAACCACCCCTCAAGCTTTGCTGTTAGAATTTCACTGTCCACAAATTTCCGGAGAAAGTCTTTACGACTTCGAGCCTTACCACTTGATGATACACTGGACTGCTTTGTTCCAGACTCCACTGATCCTCGGTCTGGGGATCCCCCTGCCAATTGGAAAGCGTTTATGTATATAAGTTGTTAAGTTTTACAAAACCCCTCCTACAAAGAGGTACATCGAAAGACTTAAATATATATATATATATATATATATATATTTTGTAAGGTGAAAGACTTACAAATACAGTGCAAACATGACCAAATAGAGAGAATTCAGAGTTTTTGTGGGCAAGCAATCCATCGAAGGGCAGTTCAAGAGTTTGTGAATGCATGAAGAAGTCCATAGAACAAAACATAGTGCAATTGATGAAACAGGAGATTTTCTAGATCAACAACGAAGGAAACAGAAAGGCAGAGCAGAACCATGGAACATAAATTTTTTTATAAATTATTCCACATAATTATCCTACAATAGAGTTTAATATCGATAAGCAAATTTCCAGAATAATCGGAATATATATATATATGGGTCCCGTTCACCACCCTACGCTTTACTAAACATGTTTTGTCCTACATGGGTTAGAAGTTTTGGAATAGGCTGATTTTTGGTGAGGATAATCTCTATGGTGAGGAGATCATCCTCACCAAAAATCAGCCCATTCCAAAACTTCTAACCCCATAAAAAATGGTTTACAAAAAATGGACGGTCCACGATTTTTCAACTTGTAAACATGGGGCTAGAAATTTCGGAATGGGCTGATTTTTGGTGAGGAGGATCTTCTAATCGTAGAGATCATCCTCACCAAAAATCAGCCCATTCCAAAACTTCTAACCCATGTAGGACAAAACACGTTTGGTAAAGCGTAAGGTAAAGTGTCAGGTGTTGAACATTTCCCTATATATATATATATATATATATATAGAGAGAGAGAGAGAGAGAGAGAGAGAGAGAGGAGTGGTCACATGGACCGAAGGTCCACAGAGATCCTGGACCGAGTTATCGTGGATGCGTCACATATGAAATTCATCTTAGAAAAAAAACAAAGTAAGCTCCCTTGAAAAATAACGATATTTTGTCGACACCCTTCCTCTGTTAAAAGAGAATTTCAATTCTTCTTGTCTTTCACATTCTCCAAAACCCTAAACAGCATCAATGTAATAGTTGCTACAACCTACAAGAATGATTACAGTCATAATGACATAGTTGAAGCCATCATATCTCCAAATCCTTTCATTTCCTCCCAGATGCTTTTTCTTATTCTTCTATAGCCCAAGCTCCTTCCTTCCCACGCATTGTCTAACTCAGGAGACCTTCCTTATCATGTTCTCACTTCGTCCCAGTCATTGCTTCAAGACTCAAGAGTGATCCAGTTTAATTTGGTACTTACTTCTATGTGACAAACAAGAAGTTTGTGTCAAAACTGCACTTTGATTTGAACTCTAGGGGTATCCTCAGATAAAATAGTGAAATACAATAAAAGGGAGATTTGGCTTATCAGATTAACTCTAGTGTGGGAAACCCAACAGAGTAAGGGGAAAAAAAACCTCCGAAACAGATAACTAAGTTTCTGAAACTAGCAACAAATACATCTGGGCTTCGCATCCTAAAATCCCTAGTGGTTAAAAAAACCATATTTTCAGCTTATTTTATGATTTGAAACATAACCCTACTTTTTCAGATTTTATGAGGATTATGAAAACCTGATTTTCAGTACACTACATATCATCAATTACAAAAAAAAAAAAAAAGAGGAAGAAATTGTAGGAGGGGTGAAATTTTTGTTTCCGAACCAGTACACCTGATATCAAATGAGGGGGATACATCCGAACCTTCTTTTTATGAAGAAGTGTTTGTCAACTGAGAGAGACAAGAACAAAAATCAATTTTTCAAAGAGGGGAGAAGGGTCTCAGCGAAAACACGTTTTTTGTAGGGGGTTCTCTTGCGTTATTTTTATAAGGGAATAGTTAGACACGTGTCACGTGGAAATCTATTTTTACAAGGAAAAAAAAAACCAATCCCAGATTACACTTCAATGCTACACCTTCCTTAGATTTTCAAGACTCGTAACATGATGCATTTCTCTATAGAATTTGAAGGAGTCTGTATTTTCTCTTCCATTATGAACCATGAGTCGATTGATATAACTAAGGTATACCCAACACAATTAGTTTCAGTCATCGGAACAAATCATCAATCCAATTTTGTTTTGAATTACAAGTCCAGTGAGGTAAAGCACTTTTGACTTGCAACAAATTTGAATCTGCCATTCATCCAAAATATCATATAGAGACGCTGATGTGGCTTCATTGACAATCACAATTTTCAATTACTCTTTTTGCAACAATATTCTTTTCACTATCTCTATCAATGACTACATTGTGAAGTTTACCTCTACATTTTTACTATAATCAAAAAATATTCCAGAATTGTAGTAATACATTTTCTTTGTTGCATAACTAACTCCTTGACCAGGTAAAAGAGAATGAAGGGGTGGGAAAGGAGGGAACTGCTTCTTATGCTTGTCTTGCTATGCCATTTATTCCTCCATTTATTAATCCATCCTTCTGGCTTCTCATCATGTTCTAAATCTTTCACCCATGTTCATTGATAGACTTAAATTTCTCCAAAAGCAATATCAAATATGTCACACCTTTGGTGCAGATTTTGTTTAACTGGAGAACAAGACTGACAAGATACCCTAAAGAACCATCCCAGGATTCACCTCTTGGAACTCACATCATGTAGCAACTATTGTTGTGGTAACTTCTTTCTCAAATAATCTTGGTGAATTGGTGATTGGGCATGACTGTTGTTTAACTTGGCTTGAGATAGTGTATATTTACATTTTTCTTTTTTAACCATACCACGTTAGCTCAACGGTCAGGTCAACTAGGACAAATCAGTTTGGATTGGTGAACTATGGAGGGTCGGGTTGGACTGGTTGGATGAGAAAGATAATTTGGTTGCTGGTTTAAGGGCATTTACATGTTGAATTAAAGAAAGTTAAGGTGCTTTGGTATAGGTTTGGAGCCATTTTGATATAAGCTTGACCTTGTTTTGATACAAGTTGTAGGACTAGTTTGGACTGTGCTATCTTTGGATGGTGTCTTGGATTTATGAAGGTAGGCTTTGGGCAGACTTACTCAAGCCCAAGAAAAATAAAGACCTGTGCCAGAAAAATTTAGATTTAAATTCCAAGACTGGATGGTTGTCCAAAACCTCGAATTGAACTCAATGATTAGAGTTTTTACAAAACCGTTAATGTAATGTCACTCCTCAATGTAAGAACATAGTCACCAAATTTGGCAAGTTATTAAAAAAAATCGTGATTAAATCATAATTTGTTTCAAACATGGCTGAGCCAAACAACAAATTTCATGGACCAACAATCACCCACATACTCACCTAGTGGTGAATGTTAAAAAAAAAATCCTAGAACCTTAGTTTGCAATCAGATTACAAGGGTTCAACAAATCATGCGATGTAGAGAAAAGAACAAAGAATAAGGAGAGAAAGAAGAGATGGCTTAGTTAGATCAAATCAAGGTATTAGAGGAGATGGCTCTGATACCATGCTATGGTATAAATAGAAGAAAAGAATAAAGAGAGAGAGAGAGAGAGAGATTGGGCAAAAAATTAGAGAGGCACAAAAAAGTACCAAAACCCTTTCTACATCTAATTATATCAAATAAGTGGGGCTGGTCAATGACCATAATACCCTCACATTAATCGCATCGCAACAAGTACAAAAAGGAAGGGAGGACCAAATCTTGAGGTTCTAGCACTTCATCTCTCGAATTCTTATTTTACTTTTTAAGACTCTTCTTAAATTTTCAAGCACACTAATTGATTTTGGGTACAATACATTCACCACTCCATACACATCATTTATTTTATTTTATTTTATCAATTTTCCCTCCACCTTTAGTAGTAACCCTAGGTCTTAGATCCAACTCCCGATACTTTGTTCAACTCTGGTGCTCAACCAATTTTATTACTTGATACTACACTTCATAGCCCTAGTTTCACATTCGCTTTGTTGCATATGGGACTTCAATGTCTAGGGTTTGATTTTGTTGCATTCTTGTTTTAGCATTGAAAGGGGTACATTCTTGTATTCCCCATCTACATTTAAGTGTGCTCATTGAAATTGGTAACACAGCTTGCTCTTTCTATCTTGGATGCGTAATGCTTCAAGAAACCTTATGGGTGATTCCTAGGATACTATTGGTGTGATACCAATAGGTGTATCTATTCAACCATAGGTGTGATTCCTAAGAAAATATTGGTGTGATATCAATAGATCTATGACTTTTTCCTATTCTCTACCATTATTCTTTACAAACCCTAGATTCTTCACCTATTCCTTCTTCAACATAACCGAAACACGAGAAACCTTTTCCTATTTCCTTTTTTACTTGTTTAAGCCAATACCTATTTATGATTTCTTTCATAATTATAACATTTTTTTAAGCTCTTTCATATTTATTCAACCCTAACCCTAAACTTTGGAAAACCCTTGTTTCTTCTAAAGGACCTACGTCAACACAACATACTAGGAAAAATTATATAACCCTAAGCTTAGCCTAATTTTTTCCCGAAATTTTCTCTAGCCAACTTAATTTTCAAATCCTAACTTGGTGAGTATGACTAGAAAACTATCCACAAGGAGGCTGGATGGACATGTCAAACAGAGAGAATTTGAGTGAAAGGTGATAATGGTTTCATGGAAAAGGTTAGGGTGATGCTGGGTTGGTGAGAATTGGAAGTTCAACAATGGCAAGGAACTTTGTTTCTAACACCATATTCGATGGGAACAATAATAGAACTTCATTCCATAATCAAGATATTTGTGATGGAATCACTCCATCATGTTGAGTAATCACTCTTCTAAAGTTTGGATTTCACACCCAAAATATAAAATCTAATCAATTCAATAAAAATGTAAGGAGCTCACTCCCTTACAATATATTTATGAATTATCTCCTCTGAATTTTAATTGCAAAATTTAAACTTCCTAGGTCAATTTTACCCTTTCTTTAAAAAAAACATAAACATCTCGATTGAAATAAGCAACTAGCAAGCAAATCCTACCTAAATAAAATCAATTCAACTTTGTCTATGGGATCCATCTCCTTGATCAGTGTTGCATCAACCACCCACCACTTCATTTTATATGGACACAATAATAATTCTTTTATTTAAGATTGTGTACCTAATAAATAAGCCAACTAAGACGAGAACAAGAAACTGAAGTGCCAACTTAGCTAAGTTGCTAAGATGTGTAGTGTGTTGTTCCTATGTCTTAGGTTCAAACCCCCTTGAACCCACCTTCACCTTGCTAACCACAAACTCTTTATCTATAAAAAAAAATGGAGAACAAGAAACTGCTCAACCTTTCGTGCATGCCACACCTTCACCTTGTAAGAGTCTACCATGGAATAATAGAACTGCATTTCAGACAGCCTAGGCATAGTGTTTGTGCATGATACTAAACAGAAACATAAACATATGGCTATACCAAACCAGAAAAAAAAAACGAATCTAATGCCTCAAACACCTTATGAATAAAGAGTTTACTAAGGTATAGGCAAAATCTGTTGAAGATTTGTTTGCTTCACGTGTATTGATTAGGGTTCATAAAAATCACCCCAGGTTTGTACGTATGTAGCATATTATTAGAAGGGGAAAAAGATAGCCAAATCAATAATAGCTTCAAAAAAAAAAAAAAAAGGTGACAAAACAACCAAGAGATCATGCTTTGGAATGACTTGAAAAAATTCCAATCATAGGAAACCTTAAATGGACAAATAACATGTAATTAAAGATATCATCCAAAGTTGGACAGACCACATCCTAACTCTTAGAAGATAATTCTATGTAGTCTTATCCCATTTCCTGTTTGTTTGGGTCTTGGAACGAGATAAACTTCCAAACTTTTGATGGAAAGGAGCTCCCGGTCAACAGGGTCATCACCAATATTTTATGTTTTTCTTTCTTTTGGTGTCAGCTTGTCAAAGATTTTAACGGATTTTTCTTTGACAACTTCACCTTTATACAGGAGCTTGTGTGTTAGGACGACATGTAGCAGGTAATATTCATTTTTTTTTTCTGTCTTCTTGACCTTTTCCTTATATGTTCTCCCTATTGGCTTTAAAGAAAATTTATACTTACAAAAAAATAAAAATAAAACTATTTGGAATGTCATTGACAAAGAAAACTGCTAAAAAAGGAGAAGCTTAATTGCATAGATAGGTTCACAGTTTACACAAGAAATTTTTATTTATTTATTTATTTTTAATTAATGGGGGCGGTCAAGGTGACCTAAAACCCCAAAGGAGAAACAAAGCGAACAAGGTTCAAGAAAAGTCAACCAAAGTGTAGAGAGAAAGATGTTCCAATCTTTTAATAAGAAAATGAAGTTCACCTCAACCCATTATAACCACCAAAATCAATAGAGGTGTTGTCAGAATGTATGTACATACAAGCACACATACATACATACATAATATTAAAAACACATCTATCACTCAAAGAGCCCTACAGGTAATATGAGACCTGGATTCACCTCTTCATCAAATATTTCATAGCCTTCAAAATAAAAAAGAAGGGATTTCTCAAATTATGAAGGTTGTTAAACTTTAAGACACTCTTTAGATCGGCAGTTTTGTGGGAAAAAAAAAAAAGAATACTTTTTAGAGACAAATGCGAACCAAACAACCCCTAATTGTTATAATTCTATCAAAATTAGCAAAATTTACTTATTAGAATTATCACTTCTGTTGATAAATTATCGGGTTTTCCTCAGATTAACTGGATTTCTATAAAATTAAGTGCTTATCTAGTTCAAAATTATGCCCCAAAAATAAAGTTCCCATTTTTGCGCCAAACAAACAAAAATCAAAACTCAGCTCTAACACAAAGATTGATACCCTAATTCGGGTTACCCAAAGCCAATGAATCCGAAAAAAAATCACAGTTTTGTGAATTCTGAGCAACACTAGTTCTTACTAGAATCCGAAATACAACCAAATATTAAAGAATTTCTACTGAAAAAAATAATTACAAGTTTGATCGAGTGACATTACCGTCCATTAGGGTTAGGGCTTTGGAGCAACTCTTCAGATCGAAAACATTCGATTTTTTTTTCACAGCTTTCAGAGAGAAAAATCGCTTTCGTTTTCTTTCGCTCTCAATTTATTTATAAATATTTTAAATAAAATAATTCTCTCTCACTAATGTGTTTATTTCCGCAAGTTCTCGTCTTTTTAGTTTATCGCGATATAAAAGAAAAGATATGGTGTATGCACATGTACGTTAGGTTAGATAGGGCTTAAAATGGGCCGGATTTTATCCGAAATCCGAGTGACCCGAATCCGATTTTTAGCGGATTTGATTTCTTTAAGTATATCCGAATTAAAATATGGGTCGGATATGGGTTGATGTCCCTTGACTTGAGTCGGATACGTACCCATCCCTACATCCAAATGATATATTATTTTGTATGTTGTATGTTATATTTTTATATTTTTATAATTTATTATTCATCAACAAATGAGTATTAGATGTAGTGGTCAAAGCTTCTTTTCAAAAAGGAAGAGGTCTTTATAATTCAAATCACATTTTTTTAATAAATTACTTTGTAATGGTTTGAAATTATCCGACCCAACCGACCTGAACCAATTAATTCAATCGGATTCGGATCCGAATATGGGTTTAATTAAAGTAAAAAAAAAAAATCGGACATGGTTTGAGCTAGTATGATCCGAGTCGGATCTGGATCCGGATTTGGACCTAAATTAAAAATCAGGATATGAATATGGGTAGACACATATCTGGCCCGAACCTGACTCGTTTTAAGTCCTAATGTTAGACTCACCCAATCACTTTTTTTAGTGATGGTTGTGTCATCCTTAGGACTGCACTGTTATTTGGTATTTGATCCTCCACAAATTTTGAGGGTGTGCTTGATTGCATTGCAAATCCCATGACAAATCATTTGCCGTGGAAAATTCATATTTCCAAGTGTTTGATAACAAAATAAATTGAAAAATGTGGAGAAAAAGTTTTTTCTCGTGCATCCCCCCTCCGGAAAATGATTTGTCACGACTCTCACTATTTGTAGTTTACACGTTAATGGTTGCTAACTTGTTGGTTGTTATAATAAGAGTCTGACTAGACTTATTAAGTTGTAAGGATTCACCCTTACTAAGGGTCCTTGGCCTCACCTTGTAACATCAAAAAATAAGATATGATGCTTCAAGGTTGTAGAGTGTAAGTTCCATATTTTGTCAATCCCGAGACACATGTTGAGTGTCGGATCGATTTACCATTGAAGACATATGAAGACTCCGTTAAAGCTGCTCAATCGTACATACCTCGACAAAAAGCTTCCATGTGTGTGCACAAAGCCTAAGAGGTAATGAGACTACCTAATACCATTTTTCAACACTTAGATGATTGATTGGTCGACCCGTTGTAACTAGGAAAACTCTTTCCTCGACCCGTTCGCTCATCGGACCTTTTGGGAATCGAATATGGACATAGAGGGGACATTAAAGATTTGACCACCCTAAAATCATTTTCTGTCCTTGGTGTTTTATAGGTGTTATTATATAGGTAAAATCTAGCACACCTTCGAACCGTTTCGACATCGGACTTCCCGAAAGCTCGTTTTGACCAAAAATGATAAAAAGGATATTTTGGTTATTTTACCCATTTTTATCATGACCCACCCCTTGGTGGCAGTTTGGGGATATTCTAAATAGTAATATCTATCAGCTCCCCGAACAGCATACAAAACGGAGCTACCGTTTGAAAGTTATGGTCAAAACACTCTGTAGGGGCATTTTGGTAATTTACTGATGTGCCTCACTTGTGGCTGACGGTGCCACCGACAGCAAGCGCTCAAACGGTCATATTTATGACCGTTGAGCCACGAATTTGTTCTCTTCTCATATATAACAACTCCAACTCATTCATTTGGGTGGGTTGAAGCTTGAGAGAAGTAAACCCTCCATTTCTACATACTTTTAACCCTCTCTCTAGCCATGGAAGGGCTCAAACTTCATTGAAAATCCTTTTGACCCTTAGCCCTTCCTTTGGATCAATCCTAGAGAAGATTGCCTCTCCTCTCTCCACATTTTGAAAGTCTTCTCTACTTTCATGAGAGTCTAACTTAGGTGAACCCTTCAACATTCCTAGACTTCTCATTTGATCCCTCTCCGCCCATCAAACGTCACCTTGCACACACATTGGTACATTCATGGAGCAAGGAGCAAAAATGAGATGATGGTAGGAGTAATTATAAGTAGCCGACGAACTCGAAAGCTTGATTGGAAGATCCAACCATCGAGACGTACTTGTAAGCTCAAGGACTCCAAGAACTCAAGATCTCCATTGACAAATCTTATGAAGTTGAGTGAGTCTTTGACTTTGTTTTTAATTTTAAAAATATATGTATGTGGTTACTTGGTTCAGCCCTCAAAAACCAAGCTCTTGATTAGAATCGAGGATTCTTGACAATAGTAGAGGTTTGTGAGTTTCCGAGGAACAAAACTCACAATTTCGAGAGAATGCGTTCTCTTGATCTTAAGGTTTTAGAATTTAGCCTATGTATAAAAATTCTATGTAAAAGGTTTGAGGTGAACAATAAACCCCTTTGATAGTGAACACCAAGTTCTTAGGTAGGAACATTGGGAGTGGATGTAGGCAAGTTGCCGAACCACTATAAAACGCTTGTCTCGTGTTTGTGAAAATGCTTCTATTAGTTTATACTTAGATGAATGTATGCTATGAATGAATACTATGCTAAGTATGTCATACGATGAATGTTTATATTCTAAGAAAATTTCAATTGCATTACAAACTAGAGACTTGCTATAAGAATGGATGTAAGCACATTGTCGATCCATTAGATGACGTATGTTTTGTGCATGTGTTTATAATTCCGCAATTTACACTTGAATGTTTTGAATGTCATGCGATATCATAAAATGCCAAATAGGTAAATCGTATATGAATGTGTCATTGAATGACATAATTAAATGAATGATTAAATTTCAAGTGTATTTTCATTAAATGCATCTTAGAGACATAAGTGCCAAATCGAGGCTAGGTGAATAACTTAGAACACATAGTCAAATTATCAATCTAAGTTAAAATTGGATAAATCGAAAGAAATTTTAATTATCCTATTCACCCCCCCTCTAGGACTAGATATGGTACGAAGCACGTATTTTCATAGAGAACAATATTCTACGAATTTTGAAAAAAAAGGTTATTTTTCACTGTTAAATTTTCATTCTAAATTTTGAAGTTAAGTTGAAGGTCATTAGTTATCCATTTTCAAAACCTTGTGTAGACACCCCAATTTGAACGTGCCCCTACTTGAAAGGACCTAAAAATACAGATTTTTCAACAAAGGTTGCCAATAGGCCTCAAAGTCCCAAATAACTGAAATACAACATTTTGATCGATTGGGATAACCCTAAGACCCCCCCTAAAGGTTTAATGGGCCCACCAAAAAGAATAGGGATACCCACCACTTTCCCACCTTCACCACTCTACTCTCGAAACAAAAAATACCAGATTTCAATAAAAATTGCCAACGGGCCTAAAAAACCTAATTTGCCAACACGTGGCATTTTGATCAATCCAATGGTTCCAAAATTCCCTAAAAAAAATAAAAACTGTAAAATGAGACTTGGGATACCCACTACCCTCCATCGCTCCACCTTCGAATCCGAAAAAGCCCTAAGCCCGTCTAAGGCCCACAAACCCTCAACACTCACAAAATTAATTTCTCACCTTAATCTCCTAACCTAAATTCAATCCCATATCACCTTACAAACCTACCCACCCTAAAAAACTCAATCCAAAATAACCTACAACCTTTCTAAAACCCAAGCCCAATACACTAAAGCCCACAAATCATTACCCATATCCAATCCACCTCCAATTCATAACCCACATCAACCAATTACCCTTTTTTTCATAAAAAATGACACATGTTATCCTCCCTGCTCACCTCCCTCATCCAACTACCTACCCCTATCACCTTTTTCTAACCATCCATCTACTCATATCACCTCTCTCCAAAAATCACCTCAACCCATATCTTTTTTTAACCTACCCACCTCACCATCTCTAACACTATCAATCACCCTCATCACAACCCATATCCCCTACATCCTAACCCATCACCTTTATCTAATCACTTCAATAACTCACATCACAACCCATACTTCCCTTCATCATTTCTTACAAAAACCATTATCACAAAACTAACCCATACCTTTCTCTTCAATCAAATACCTACCCTCACCAATCAACCTATCAAAACACCTCACTTTCTCATCTCTTTTTGATACATGTCATCATTTCCTTAACCCTCTCAAAATCCAACCAATCAATCCCTTACACAATCCATTCTCCTAATCTAAACACCTCACCTCCTCAACCAACTCAACACTCAATCAAACACCTAACACCTTATACCCTCATTCTCTCCATCTCACATCACTCATCTCATCTCACCAAGCACTCTACCCAAATGGATTGGATAAGATCCAAACCATTTGGATCAAAATACAATCCATTTACCTTCATTACATAACTACCCTTATTCCAACCACAATTTCATATCCCTCATTTTTAAAAACTATGCCATTCTCTACTCTTCCAATAATTCACCCCATTATACCCCTAAAATATCCTCCTAATACTTATAAATACCCCCCATCCCTTTCCAAAAATAATTGGTCCCCTACCAAGTCTCACTCAAAAATACTACATTTAACTTAACTCTCTCATCATCTCTTCTTTATTCCCTCAATTACACAAAAAAAATGACATTCTCCTAAATTATTAAGGACTCAAGAAGACATAGTAGAGGGAGGAAAGAAGAAAAAAAAAAGACTGAAGTTTCAAGGTGGGTCAAAGGAATACACCTCCCCCTTCTCTCTCTCTCTACCCTCTCTACATCCCTTTTCTACCATCCCCTCATTTTTTTAATTTTATTTTAGAAAGACTTAGGATGTAATGCTCCCCTCCCTTATCTCTGGTAGATCAGTATTTGATTTGGTTGAAAGTATAGGGGTTGTAATCACTTTTAAAACAAAATCGATTTTAGATCCTTAAATTGTTTTGAGGCAATCGGTATGTGATTTCTTCTCAACTCATGAGAATGAACCCTCAACCTTAGCCCATATTTTTCCAAATCACATGTAGTCCTCAAGGTAAAAGTTTATAAGGATCATCTCCATCAAAGGGATGATCCTATAATCAAGCCAAAAATAAATCCCTACTTAGGGTACAAGTTATTGACACATGGCACTTTACTTTATTTTACATTTTTAATCAAAATAACCAAGTTGAATTGAAGTTACCACCACTTGGTGGGAAGAAAATGGTGCCTAACACCTTTCCTTTTCTCCAATCGAGCCGCTTACCTCAATCTCAAAGTTAGATCGGTATCTTATCCATCGAGTCACTAAACACCAAAAATGACACTATTTCGAAAAATGTACATTCCGGGTGACCATTCACACCCACTTATAATATGAATGGTGGCGACTTCAAACCTTAGTAGAAGTGGCCCTCATAATCGAGAATTACATATTTACAACTAGTGACTCCATTAAGGATAAGTTAGGCTCACCCCTCGTGACAACTTGATCATTTTGAAGAAAAAACAGATTTCTGTTTGCTAACATTATTTGTTTGTTGTTTGTTTCTTATGTTTTATTTTTTATTTTTTTTCACATGTCCAAATTGTAATATTTATTTACTTTTGTTGCTTTTATTACATGTTTGTAAAGGGGTTGATGAAAATGAAAAGAAATGAAAAAATCTTGTTGCACGTGCACTTACGAGCATAGCCCTATTGCACAAACCACTCCACCCTAGCCCTATTGCACAAACTACCCCACCCTCAATATATCTAGCTCCGATGCTTAGTAGTTCTACGGCTTGAGATCATTATTTCAAGTATCGGGGATGAACACATCAAATCCGATCACCAACCAATGACGTGTGTACTTTGGTGTGCATCGAGGTTTGAAGATCGGGTAACCGTAAAGCCACCTATTAACCTCATGCATGTGCTTGATTAGATAAGCTAGGAAACGTGTTCTCAAGTTCACATTGACCCCCAAACAAAGTTGTATCTACTCAAAATTGTTGTCGGGACTCGAAGCCCAAGTTGTAAGCCCAATGAGGCACACTTAAATCATAAGTTGTTATTTTCAATTTATTTCCATCTTCCCTTAGGTAAAAGGGAGGGATATGCGTTGCATCATTAAAAAAATAGTGAAAAATGATAGAAAAAGTAAGAGATATTCAAAATAGTGACTAAGTACCCAATTTCTGTGATTTGCAGAAATTGGATTTCTTTCTGGTCTATGTCCATAAAACAGATAAACATAAATGTGTCTCATCCATTCAGAAAACACGAATGAAACAATGGACATCTCAACCGTGTTCAAAACAGATGAAACAGTGAGTGCCTCATCCGTTCTGGAAACACGAGTGAAACAATGAACGTTTTAACTGTGTTCAAAACATGGATGAAACAATGGATACTTCAACCGTGTTAAAAGTACGGATATGACAATGGCTGTTTCACCTGTGTTTCCAAAACAGACCAATAAGAATCTGAGAACAAATTGGGACTCCCATTTGTGGTTTACACATCAATGCCACTTTTCAAAATAAAAAAAAGTATCCCCAAAATTTGGAAAATTAGATAAAATAGGTGTTATAAACAAGGATTTAAAAAAAAAACAAGAAAAAAAAATGTGTGTGAAATTTCTCAAAATCAAACTAACCTTGTCCGTTTTAATTCAAAAATGTGTGTGAAATATCCGTTTTAATTCAACTCCACGAGCCGTATCCACCCAAACCGGGTCAATGACCTGTATCCATTCAAATCGGGTCCACAACTCAACCCATCCAATCTGGGCCCATGACCCGTATCCACCCAAACTGGGTCCATGACCCATATCTATTCAAACTGGATCCATGACCCATATCCATCTAAGTTGAGTCCACGACCCGTATGCATTTAAATCGGGTCCACGACCCGTACCCATTTCAAATGGGTCCATGACTCATCCATTTCAGATTGGGTTCACGACCCATATCCATTTCGAAATGGGTCCATGACCTATATCCCATTTCAAACCGAGTCCATGATCCATCTGTGATCCAACGAGATTGACAACTGATCAATCAATGCAAATGAACTCAATCTTTATCCAATAAAATGTATTTAAAAAAAAAATTAAAAGCACTAATTGCAGTCCTTGATCAAAGTCAATACCTAGAAACGATCTAGCCTTGTTGATACGAGGGGGATAGACTACGTCTATTCAAGGAAATGAGGTGATTTAAGAGTGCCATTGCGAAAACATTATGCGCCGCTTCTTCCTTGGGGATCTGACTAGCTGACCTTGGTTTCAAGGAATTGAATTGGAGGTGTAGACACCTAAATTTGACCGGGCCCTTGATGCAAAATGCCCAAAAAGATAGTAAAAAACGGATTGGGCCCTCAAAATCCATACCTCCAAAAGCCCTCTATTTCTTTCAATAAATGGCCTAAGGCTTCCCACGTGGCCTATGGACCCCAATTCCTCACCACCCTTCTACACTCTTCAACTCAATCCAACATAAGTCCAAACCCATTCTTATTCAACCCCTCACCTAAGACCACTCAACTCAACAACCAAACCCATTCTTATTATACCTATTACCCAAGCCCATTCAACTCAAATCCATTCATATTCAACCCACAACCTAAGCCCAATCCAACACTATACCTACCAACACTCTACCCAAGCCCAACTCATTACCCAAGCCAAATTCTCAACCCAACCCAACATCACAACCAATCATCAAGGTGGGACACAATTGTCACCACCCCAATTTACCTTCCTCATCCCCAACCTATCCCATCACCTTTTCTCTAAACATCATATACCCATACCCCTAACCTATACCTCCTCCTAATCTACTCTCATCATTCCTTACAAAACCCACATCTACAATCTAAACCCACACCCCTCCTCTCAAATCAAACACTCATACTCTCCCATCAATTCATCTCAACCCTTTATTTACACTCATTTTAACACATGGCATCATTTCCCATACCCTCCCAAAATATCATCAACCACCCTCTTACACCTTTCATTTTCTCAAATTCAAACACCACTCCCCAAACACTCAACCCATCCATCACTCTCTTACACCCCATCTTCACCATTTATTATCCTTCACCTAACACTCAACCCAAATGGGTTGAAAGATCCAACCCATTTGGGTTGTAAAACAACCCATTTAACTTTCTTACACAAATACCCTCCAAACCCTTCTAATTACCCCTACCTTTCTCTTAAACCTCATACCATTTTACCATTCCTCCTCATTTCACTCAACTTTACCCTTAAAAACAACTTCCAAACTCTATAAAACCCCCCTTATCCTGAACTCTCACTACCTAATGAAAATTGGAAAAAGTATCCTTTAAAATTATAATCCTCTCCACTCTCAACTCTCAACCCTCAACCCTCAATACTCAACTCTCAACTTACCTCAACTCTCAATCCTCAACTTTCTCTCAACTCTCAACTCTTTCAAGTAAATCAAAGAAATTCAAAGGGACTCATCAAGGAAAAATCAAAGGAAGTCAAGGAAGAAACAAGGTGGGTTTGAACAAAAGAACACCCCTTCCAACCCCCCTCTTCTACTCATCCATTTCTCTACACTTTTGCACATACCACAATGATTTGAATCATCAAAAGGACCCATTTTCAATAAGGGTGCCCTCAATAGTTCGAACCAACATTAAAGTCCCTCATACTCTTTATTTTATTTTACTTTCAAGAAGTGATCGAATTTGAGGTTACCACCAACGGTGGATGGAGTAGGGTGCCTAACACCTTCCTTACTCAATAAAATGGACCCCCTTATCTTGAATCAAAAGTTAGACCAAATATATCTTATCCGTACGAGAGTCATCAAATGACAAAATAATATAGTTTTCAAAAATATGACATCGGATGACCATTCACACCCATTTTCAAATATGAATGGTGGAAACTCTAAAACCCCTCAAAGTGGATGATATATTCAAAATTGAATAAATCATGTGTTCACAGCTTGGCAACTCCACTGGGGAAGGAATGCTCTACCATAGCGTTAACTTGGTCATTTTGAAAAAAAACTACAAAATATTCTTATTTACAAGCTAACATTATTTGTTGTATTTGTTGTTTAGGTGGGTTTCTCTTTCTTTATGTACTCCTTTGAGTTAAAAAAAATTGGTTTTTTTCTTTAGTTATCCGATTATATGTTTCTTTTAAGCATGCATATCATCAAAAAAATAAAAAAAATGAAAAAAATATTTTTTTTAGCCCAAGCCAAAAACAAGAGGCAATGTACCTCAAAATGAGTATAAAAAAAAAACGTTTTTCTTTTTTTTGTCGAATGGATAGTCGAGCTTAAATTGATTATAACTTTCTCGTCTGATCTCTGATTAACTATTATAACATATCGATTTGGGGTAGAACAAAATTTTCTTTCAAATGTGGCAAAGTCAGTAACATTTTGACAAGTCAGAATTAATTTTTGAGTTCGTTTATTATCGTTTCCATTAACATTTTCGTTCGACTTCGCATAGGGATACAAAATGAGTAGAAAAAAAAAGTATAAAAAATTTGACCCAAGCCAAAAACTAGAGGCAATATGCCTCAAAATGAGAACAAAAAGAAATTAAAAAAAAATATTTAGAAAAAAAATTAAAATTTTTTTGCTCATTTTGTTCCTTACGTTAGTCTTGGCAACTTTTCTCTTGGACTTTATTTTTGATTTTGAGTTTTAAAGCTTCAAAAGATCAAACAGATCATTTTTTTTGTTAAACTCAGGGCGTACCGCTCACCACTTTTTGATTGATCAAAATGAAAATTCAAAGTGATCATCGATTGGACCACGAAAAAATAAAAATAAAAAGAGAAGTCCTTTTAATATTAGTTCATTCGTTAAAAAAATGAAAAAAAATGGATTGGTCGATGCTTAAGTATAAATATGCTATCCTTGTGGACTAATTATCTAAAAAGCCATGGTCTCTATAGGTATACTTTAATGTGCCTACATGATCTTAATGTGGATGTGATGGATTTGGTAGTCTTTGATCTATGTGACATCTATGTATGAATGATTTGATTTGGCCCACGGACCCACTTATCTGGAAAATGCCCTGGGCACACCATATCCTATTTTCACACACCACTAGCACGTTTACTTTACTGCATTGCACTTTTGCATGTCCCTAATAGCCAATGTGGCACTAGTGCGTGGCCCGGTCTCCTCGGAGATGCGATGTCATTCATGAAAATCACAACTCCAATTACGTACCGTAAGGTATATAAAATTGGGGCACCAGTACCATTTGATCGGGTGATTCTAAAAGATATATCGATGCACCCATGTTGGAGTGACCTAAGCCTTTGTCCTATTGTAAGCTGCACGTTCACATGTCCCGATTGCCAACGTAATACTAGTATGTGGTCGGTCCCATCGCGGGATGCGAAAATCTTTTATGAAAGCTACAATCCTAGATTCGTACCTATACGGTATATCAAAGTAATCTAATTGCACTTCTTGGTCAAAATCAATGCCTAAGCGAGATCCTGCCTCGTTGTACTACGGTACTAGGGGGATAGACGACGTCTATTTTAGACGAGAGGTGACTTAATAGTGCCCTTAGTAAGCATCGTGCGCCACCTCTCAACTAGAGATTAAACTGGCTGTTTTAAATTTAGAGATTGTAAGTTGGAGTCTTAGATTATCACCTATACGGTATATCAAACTGAATCACCACATACCATCTGATTGAGTATACTTGAGAGGTATATAGGTGCATTTGGGCAAGGGTGGCCAGATAAATTGCATTGCATGTAGTAAACCTAGAGGCTAGAAACCTTCCCATAAGTCACTACTTGAACTTACAGTGGGTGTTCTCGGGTTGTTTTTTGGAAATAGACATTACAAATTGTTGAGATCAGGGAGTAACGATTTTGTCTTTAAGATAATCAAATCATTTGTTTTACTTGATTCAAAACTATTATATCAATGGGTGCACCAACCCAATAAAGAATCCATTTTAAATTTGGTTGTGATGCACAATGAACCAGTTCATCTCGATTTAACAATCACGATGAACCAGACCATTTAAGTCAAAATGGCGTTCAATTTTTTTTTTCTCTAATTCAGGTCCCAACCCATTTCAAAATAAGAAAAATATTTTCCAAAAGAAAAGAAAAGGAAAAATGATTTACAAAAGATTTATTGTTTGTAAAAAAAAATGACTTACAAAGATATGTTTTACATGGACCTTGGAAATGTACTGAAATATTCTTTTGTATCAACTAAGGGGCATATGCACTTGTATCTTACTTATGAAGACTATTGTAGCATCATGGGGATATCTACTTCAGGTCCTCTAGTAAGGTCTTCATTGAAGACAGGATATTCTGGTGACCTCGTCACAAGCCTAAACATTTCAAAAGAAGAAGCCAAGGCCTTAGTCCATAACGGGAGATTGGATTTAATACCCTTATTGAGTCTATACCACTCCTGCAGTCATCCCATCAATGTAAAACCAGAAGCTTGACGAGCCACTAGAGACTATTGGTTGTGTTTATGAATCTTAGCCCAATACATACTGACCTCCAAAAGTGATGGTCAAATTGTCCCTGAGTCCTTCATAGACATAACTTCCCAACTCTGCAGAAAAGCCAACTATGTACCTCTCATTCTAGTTGAAACTTTCTCAGGTCTAAATGCCATACAAAATGGTAAGGGATGAGATTTCAAAGGAAGCCTTCACCTACTTTATATGTAGCTTTGCGATCATTTTAAAATTGTGGACATTCCTTTAACCCTCGAGTATAGGCCAGAGCATTTTTCCAAAAGAAACATGTTAGTACGTCACAACTTCGTTAAGACTTGGAGCAAATGGTTGGATTCTTGCCTTGCCCGTCATATTAGTTTGAGATGCCCTTGGTGGATGATTGACTACCCTGTTTTAGGCACCAAAGGATCCTATAATGTCCGTTTGATTGGACTGGAGGAGACATCTTTTTGCCAACCTGCCTTGATCCTAGAACAGTATGGAGTGCCTATAGAGTTTTCATTGCCTCAATACAAAAAGTTTTTTCCTCCCAAATCATTGACTGAAAAGTTAGTTCATCTCGTCGAGAAGGCTTGGAACAAACGCACCTTAGGATATGCAGATAGACCAACAGAGTTCAAAGAGCTAGTCGTTGAAACCAAGAGAAACAAGCCTAATTGTCCTAGCAATCCTGATGACGATCAAAACAAACCCAAGCGTCCATATAAAAAAATCTAAGTCAGAGTTATTGAAAGTTGTTATTCAATGAAAATCTTATCTGTCAAACAATTTTTAATAGTTCAATAAAATCTCCTTTAGTTTCTTTGTAAATAATCATTGCATAAATGAATTATTTAATGGGTTGGTGTACAATAAAATCTCAGGATTCACTAAAGTGTTATCAAGGTGGTAAAACTGAAATTGATAATCCACTTTGAAATGGGTCCACAACCCATATCTAATTTTGAATCAAATCCATGATCCATCATGGATCTAGCAAGGATGACAATCAATCAAACAACTAAAAAAAATTCAATCTTTAAAAAAAAAATGTTTTTTCAACTCAACTTGTTTCAGCTAATCTACTCTTACAAAATGTCATACCGACTCCGTGTCGATGCCAGCTTCGTGCTGATGTAATATTCTTTTTCAAAATATTTTATCGACTCTGTGTCGATGCCAGTCCCGTGCTGATAAAATTTATTTTTTAAATTATTTTTACCGATTCCATGTTGATGCCAACTTCGTGCTAATGTAATCGTTTTTAATTTTACCGACTCCGTGTTGATGCCAGCTCCGTGCTAATGTAATCATTTTTAATTTTACCAACTCCGTGTTGATGCCAGCTCTGTGCTGATATAATCATTTTTAATTTTACCGACTCCGTGTCGATGCCAGCTCCGTGCTAATGAAATCGTTTTAATTTTTATCGAATTCGTGTCGATGCCAGCTCTGTGTTGATGTAATCATTTTTAATTTTACCAACTCCGTGTCGATGTCAGCTCCGTGTTAATGAAATCTTTTTTAATTTTTACCGACTCCGTGCTGATGAAATCTTTTTTAATTTTACCAACTATGTGTCGATGCCAGCTCCAGCTGATGTAATTTTTTTTTCAAAATGTTTTACCAACCCCATGTTGATGCCAACTTCGCGTTAATGTTAGCTTCATGTTGAAGAACTTTTTTATTTAAAACTCGTTTACTTTAAAATAAATAACTTTACCCGACCTAATAAAACGTCATGCATTTTCTTTTTGTAAACAAGATAGTAACGCTTGGTCTTCTGTACCCAAAGGTGGCCAAACGAAAAAATTATAAGCAGCCAGAGGAACCTCCGTATTTCCTAAGATCTTCAACTGTTACCATAAGTACTTTCGGAGCAGCACAGCCCACAACGGCCTAAACGTCAGAGGTTGACGTAAGAATAGCAACACTATTGGAAATGATTGAGAGGCAAGAAAAAATGATTAGAGAAGGAAACGTGGAGATCAAAGACGTGAGAGAGAGAGATGAGTTGCTGATTTTTTTTTAATGGCTGTCAACCATGAAAACGTTTTTTCTTTTTTTCTTTTTTTTTTCTCTAAAAGAACGTGGGACAACAAGGACAGATTTGGAGGGAGGGAGATGAAGTGAAGATGAGGGAGATCAAGTGAAGATGATGGAGGCTACAATAGATTTTTAAATGGAGAAGAAGAGTTGCAGGTTTTTTTTCTTCAATGGCAGCTAAGCAAAAAAAAAAAATCTCTCTAATTCATTGCTTCCCTTCTCTTTTATAATAGTGTTCCTCATCAAAATGCGAGAGAGGGAGAGAGGGAGAGAGTGGGGAGAAGGAGTGGGGAAGAAAGTAGTTGTTGTGTGGGTGAAGAGAGAAGTTGGAGAAGAAGAAGTGGAACACGTGGGGAAAAAGAAGAAACGTGGTTTCTTCTTCTTTTTTAATTTTTTAATTTTTTTAATTTTATTTTTTAAAAGAATGAGAGAGGAGGAACCTACGCTACTCGTACTACGGTAACTCTCCGCCAATGAGTCGTGATTGGTCGATTTAATTTTCCTTCTAATTGATTGATTTCGAATTTTTTTTTATTTTAGTCGATATTTTGATTTGAAATTTAATTTGATGTTTTAAATTACATTTGAATTTGTATTTGATTTTAAATTTTGAATTTCGATTAGAATTTAATTAGAATTTTGATATTAAATTTGGTTGTTGGTTGATTTGATTTTGATTTTTGATTGATTGATCGTTCGATTTTATTTTTACATTTTAATTGGTTGGGTGATTCGATTTTAATTTGAGTTTTAATTGTTTAATTTGAACTTAATTTTTAATTTAAATTTTGATCGAGTTGATTAATTTGCGTTTTAATTTGAAATTTAAATTGATTTTAATTTTTAATTGGTCGGTTGATTGGATTTCGATTTAAATGTAATCGAATGGATTTTAATTTGTTAATTACATTTTTGGTTGGTCGATTTGGTTGATTGATTTAAAATTTTAATTCAATTTTGCATTTTAATTAGTTGAGTGATTTTTAACTTGATTTTCAATTTGATTTTGATTTTGATTTTGTATTTTAATCGGTTTCTTGAAAATGTA
The DNA here is from genome assembly GCF_017979445.1 of Akebia trifoliata. Taxonomy (NCBI): domain Eukaryota; kingdom Viridiplantae; phylum Streptophyta; class Magnoliopsida; order Ranunculales; family Lardizabalaceae; genus Akebia; species Akebia trifoliata. The sequence goes on from NC_141382.1 coordinate 20,028,639, forward strand.
ATTTTTATTTTGTATTGAAATTTAATTTGATTTTACGATTTTAAATTAATTTTAAATTTTGAATTTTAGTTTAATTTTTAATTTGAATTTTATTTTGGTTTAATTTTTTTATTTGAATTTTATTTTCCTAGGGATCAAGGTTTCTATGTTAGAGTTAGATGTTAAGGGGTGTTTTGGTCATTTTTACGATTTTTGACGATTTTTCTTGAATTTCATCGTTTTCATTGATTTAGGTCCCGTTAGACTCGAAATCACGTTTTGAGTGCAATGGAGGTACTTTCGAGACTTTTCGAACATCCAAAATTTATGAGGGGTATTTTTGTTATTTTGATGATTTTTTACAAATTTTTACAAATTTCTCTGTTTTCATCGATTTGGGTCCCGTTAGACTTGAAATCACGTTCTGAGTGCAATGGGGGTACTTTTGAGATTTTTTGGACATCAAAAATTTATGAAGGGTATTTTCGTCATTTTTACAGATTTTTAGGGATTTCAGCGTGAGATTTCTTTAAGTCCCTTGTGTGTTTATTTCTAAGTCTTAAATCCATATTTTCCTAGCGTAGTGAGATCTCTAAGTTATCGAACTGTGTAGCGAACCTATGCGTATGTGCTTGCTAAGTCGGGTGTAAGATGTAGCGATCCTAAGCGTGCGTAAATTTCTAGGTCGAGTCGTGAAGAGTAGGGGGGATGAAAAGAAACTAGAAACAGAAGGAATCAAGCAGTACTCACAAGCCTTCGAGTTCTTTTATATTCATCATTCGGAATCCACCAAAATCGGGTGACAGATTGTCGAATTCGGTAGATGCAATAATGGGGTGTCTACAGATGCCCCTCTTTGGCAGAGGGTGGAAGCAAACTAGATGCCCAATCTATTGTGGTAGATAGTGCGACATCCGAATGCCAAAGCTAGTGACAGTCCATTTTGCAGCCTAATTCGACAATTTGTCAAAGTATCCAGATCCTTGAGATAACCTCTCTTTGGAAAAATGTCAGATCCTTGAATTTTGAAAAAAAAATTTCCTTGACTAATGCAAATGCAATGTGGGTGCACGTGTGTGCCATTGTGTAATGATGATTTTGAAAATGCGCATCTTCATTCTGCACATTCATGCTGAGAGGATAGCAAACTGTGTAAGGTCAACATAAAATCCGTGCAACATGTTTTTGTAGAAAATCAGATAAAACTAAGTAAAATCTAAGAATAAACTGAGTAGGTCTGAGTAAAATCTAAGTAGATCTGAGTAAAATCTGAGATGATCGTCGGTGGTATCTGAGCAAATCCAAGAAAACCCTCGGCGGTATCTAAGTAAAATCAGAGAAAGAATCTCGGTAGGTCTGAGTAAAATCTGAGTAAGTTTGAGTAAATTCCGAGATGACCCTCGACGGTATTTGAGCAAATTCGAGACGAATCTCGGCGGGTCTGAGTAAAATCTGAGTAGGTCTGAGTAAATTCCAAGATGACCCTCGGCGATATCTGAGCAAATCCGAGACGAATCTCGACGGGTCTGAGCAAAATCTGAGTAGGTCTGAGTAAAATCCAAGATGACCCTCGGCGGCATCTGAGCAAATCCGAGATGAATCTCGACGGGTCTGAGCAAAATCTTAGTAGGTCTGATTAAAATCTGAGATGACCCTCGGCGGCATCTGAGCAAATCCGAAACGAATCTCGACGGGTCTGAGCAAAATCTTAGTAGGTCTAAGTAAAATCTCAGATGACCCTCGGTGGCATCTGAGCAAATCCGAGAAAACCCTCGGCAGTATCTGAGCAAAATCTGAGAAAACGGTGTCTGAGCAAAATCCGAGAAAGAATCTCGGCAGGTCTGAGCAAAATCTGAGTAGGTATGAGTAAAATCCGAGATGACCTTTGGCGGTATCTGAGCAAATCCGAGAAAACCCTCGGGGATATCTGAGCAAAATTTGAGAAAACCCTCGGCGGTGTTTGAGCAATCCGAGAAAGAATCTTGGCAGGTCTGAGCAAAATCTGAGTAAAATTCGAGAAAACCCTCGGCGGTATCTGAGCAAAATCCGAGAATGAATCTCGACGGTCTGAACAAAATCTGAGCAGGTCTGAGTAAAATACTGGAATAAAAATCTCACTCCACAGGAATCATTTTTTTTAGATGGTCAGGTCAACATTTGAACCTCAGGGATTTTCAAAAAATGCTATCAAAAGGGTAAACTTTAATTTCAGATTTTCCTTATCCTTTGGGGTTGGAATTGATCAGGCTTAAGAACAAAAAAAAATGCCCCTAGTTTGATAAGACATTACACTGGGGATAATTGAACATATTTTGAAATGACATGCCCCTACTGTAAGGGGAAAATAAATATGCTTCCAAACAAAAGGAGAGGTGCCCCTAAATATGAAAATTAGAAGTCTTAGATTACCACAAGTGCAATAAGGATTCACTTTTAATTTTGATTTTATTGAAGATTATGAGTCAAGCTCATCTGTTGGGAACAAATATTCACTTTTGAGATTCATCTTGGAGATCACGTTCTTTCCCCTTTGGTTCACTTAGGAAAGTAAACTTTTCCAGATAAGTCGTAGACGAGATACATGTGGCTTCTAAGTCTTTGCCTGTCTTAAACTGGATATTGAAGCTTGGTCATTTCAGATTTCTGATGCTCTGACTCGGCTCGTTTTTTCAGATTCTCGACTCGACGGAGATTTTCTTTTGATTGCTCTATCTTTTGCCTTGATTGCTTGTTCAGGTTTTCAATCTAGCGAGCATGCTCTAACTTTTGCCTAGACCGCCTTTTCAGGTTTTCGATCTAGCGAGCTTACAAATTTTTTTTTGCTCTGATTGTTGCCAAGGCCGCCCTTTCGGATTTTCAACCTTGCGAGCTTGCCTTAATTTTTGCCGAAGCCGCCCTTTCGGCTATTCGTTTTTTTTTTTTTTTTTAGAGTTCTGGAGTTACTGTCTGATCACGCTTGCTATTTTCCTTGACCGTTTCATGCGGTACTTAGGAGGACTTCCATAGGTGGGCTTAGGAATAGGCTAAGAAAGAAAGGAGATTTGAGGCTTGAGAACCCGAATGCCCCTTGTGTGGCATTCCTTTAAAATAATTTTCTTTTCCTTCCCCATTTTGAGAATTTTTCTTTGCGGGGAATATATATATTTTTTTATTTTTTGAACTGGTTGGGCTTGAAGTAACTTCTCAGGTTGCCTACGTACCCCAGAATTTTGGGATCAAACCAAAACGTAGTTCAAACATTTCCCTCCCCTAGGTTAGGTGAACGGGCTAAAAAAGAAGAAAGTTTTTTTTTTTTTTTTTTTCAAAATGGCTGCTAGGGACTGAGAAAGGAGATATTTAATTGGGTGACAGGAAAATTGGTTCGACCGAAGATGGCCTCCTCAAATGTAATACTGCTTGATCTGGTTAAGGTTTATTGGTTCTGGTAATTCGATGCCATCGTGATCTTGGAGTTTGACAGCTTTCCCAGGCAGTACCTCTTTGACAATAAAAGGACCTCCCCAATTGGGTTTGAATTTGCCTCTAGGGTTGAAGATGGGTGCTCGATTTTCTTTAAGTACGAGGTCTCTAGCTTGTAAGTCGCGAACTTTAACCCTTTTATCAAATGCCCGAGCGACTCTTCTCTGATAGGCTTGCACGTGGTACAATGCTTTAAGCCGTTTTTCATCAATTAAGTTCAACACTTCATACCGGTGACGAACCCAATCTGCTTCTGATAACTGACTTTCCATTAGAATCCTGAGGGATGGGATTTCCATTTCAACTGGCAAGACAGCTTCCATTCCATACACTAGTGAATAAGGGGTGGCTCCGGTGGAAGATCGTATCGAGGTACGGTATGCCCAGAGCGCAAATAATGGTAATTTTTCAGACCAATCCCTATACAATTGACACATCTTCCTGATGATTGTCTTGAGATTCTTATTGACTGCTTCAACTGCTCCGTTAGTCTGGGACGGTAGGGTAATGATTTGTGGTATCAGATCTTGAACTTTGAACATAGGGAAATAAATTCAGCTTTGAAATGTGACCCGTTATTAGAGATCAATTCAGAAGGTACCCCATATTGACTGATAATATGAGTTTGGACGAACTTGGTAACTTTGGATGCAGTGAAAACATCATATGAAGTGGCCTCCACCCATTTTGTAAAATAATCAATGGCCACGAGAATGTACTCATGTCCATTCGATGCTTTAGGTGTGATTTTGCCAATTATATCGATACCCCAAACAGAAAATGGCCACGGCGAAGTCAAACCAACTAATTGAGATGGAGGTACATGTATGAAGTTAGCATGTACTTGACATTTATGGCAGGTCTTGACCAGGTGATGACAGTCTATTTCTATTGTTGGCTAATAATATCCCTGTCTCATGATTCGTTTGGCTAACATCTTCCCACTCATATGCGGTCCACAGTCTCCGGAATGCAACTCTTCCATTAATTGTTCAGCTTGATTTTCGCCAACACATGACAAATGAATTCCGTCATAAGACCTCTTATATAAGTTTCCTGCGCACAGGATGAATTGGGATGCGAATCTCTGTAGGATTTGTCGTTCTTTCCTTGATGCTTAAACTGGGAACTCTTGTTTTTCCAATACTTTCTGAATGTCAGTGTACCATGGCTTTCCGTCAGGGAGTCGAGCAGCGATGTCGACCTGATGGCAATATGCAGGTTTATCTTTGATTTTAATTGTGATAGGCATCAGTTCCATGCCTAAAGGTAAATAGATCATCGAGGAAAGAGTAGCCAGAGCGTCAGCGAATCTGTTCTTTTCTCTTGAAAGATGTTGGAACAAGATGGCTTTGAACTTCCTTACTAAATTTAGCAGATACTCGTGATAGGGCTTTAGTTTCACATCCTTAGTTTTCCATTCTTCCAACGATTGATGTATAACTAAGGCTGAATCTCCAAATACTTCAATTTTTGTGATACCCAGATTCAAAGCAGCCTTGAGCTCGGCAATGCATGCTTCGTATTCAACTGTATTATTAGTATTGTTGAAAGCTAACTTAATAGCAATCGAAATGTGACATCCTTCAGGAGAGAACAAGACTGCCCCTATTCCGTACCCGTTCTGAATCGCTGCTCCATCAAAGTATAACTGCCATACTCTATCTCGCGATTCTTCTTCAAGGTTCAGGATATTTTCATCTAGGAATTGATCGATAGGTCTTGTTCCTTCTACCACTAGGTGATCAGCCAAGTATTCTGCTATTGCTCTTCCCTTGACAAACTTTTGCGTAACATGCATAATATCGAATTCTGATAACAACAACAACCAGCGTACAGTTCTACCTGTCAATGCCGACTTCTCGAAGAGATATTTTAAAGGGTCCATCCGAGATAACAGAATAATTGAATGAGAGAGCATGTAGTGCCGAAGCCTTTGAGTAGCCCATAGTAGTGCTAGGCAAGTCTTTTCGAGAGCTGAATACTTTCGTTCATATTCTAACATCTTCTTGCTGATATAGTAGATGGCCCTTTCTTTGTGATTGTCTTTGTCGTACTGTGCCAACATGCATCCCATAACTTCTTCCGTGATTGACAAGTAAAGGATGAGAGGTTTACAAGTAGGTGGAACTAAAATGGGTGGATTTGAGAGATACTCCTTAACTTGGTCGAAAGCTTTTTGGCATTGCTCATTCCATATTGTCGGCTCGTTCTTCTTGAGAAGCTTGAATATAGGTTCACACACATTGGTGAGCTGAGTGATAAATCTGCTGACATACTGAATTCTGCCTAAGAACCCCCGTATCTGTTTTTCAGTTTTAGGAGGTGCCATTTCTTGTATAGCTTTGATTTTTCCAGGGTCTACTTCGATTCCCCTTTGACTGACTACGAATCCAAGTAATTTTCCAAAAGTCACTCCGAATACACATTTTTGAGGGTCAAGGCGTAACTGGTATTTTTGGATCCTTGTAAGAAACTTCTCTAATGCAACGACGTGTCCCGATCGTTCTTTAGATTTCACTATCATGTCATCCACATAGACCTCGATCTCCTTGTATATCATGTCGTGCAATAAGGTCGTAGCTGCTCTCTGATAGGTAGTCTCAGCGTTCTTCAAACCGAAAGGCATGACTTTGTAGCAAAATGTTCCCCATTGCGTGATGAATGATGTCTTTTGCATGTCACGAGGGTCCATCTTTATCTGGTTGTACCCTGAGAACCCATCCATAAATGAAAGCATGGCGTGCCCTGTTGTATTATCGACAATACATCTATGTGAGGCAATGGAAAGCTTTCCTTTGGATTGGCCTTATTTAAATCTCTGAAGTCTACGCACATTCTCACTTTCCCATCTTTTTTGGGAACTGGGACTACATTAGCAATCCATTCTGGGTACTCCACCACTTCCAAGAATCCAGCATTGATCTGCTTAGTGACCTCTTCTTTAATCTTCAAAGTCCATTCTAGCTTCATACGTCGGAGTTTCTTCTTTACTGGCCGAGCATCGGGATACAATGGAATCCGATGTTGAACAATATCCGTACTTACTCCTAGCATGTCCTCATATGACCACGCAAATACGTCCTTGAACTTTCTGAGCAAATCCACTATCCCTTCGCGTTCCTCGAGAGATAAGGTGACTCCAATTTGAATATCTTGAGGAATATCTTTAGTCCCGAGATTGACTAGTTCTATTTCTTCCATTACAGATTGAGCCCGATGTTCATCTTCTTGTTCAAGTTGTTTAATTAATTTGATAGAAGTTTCTTCATTAGAAGATTCATCATTCGAAGTCAGATTATCAGTTAAATCATTATTGTACTTGGGGTAATCAGAAACTTATTCTATTTCATTAAAGATAGACGGGGTGACAGGACTTACTACAGACCCGACAGACTCAGCACGACCAGACTCGACATACAGCAAATGATTCATTACATGGTAATTGTAAAGAGACCCGACTGTGGGTTTGATTACAGACTGTGGGTTTTGAGCACCACTTTTGACTGACAAGACTGACACGTTTCCTTCTTCGAGAAACATCTGAGTAATATTGAGTGAATCCACAGTTGTCTGCCAATCATCTGCTCCTTCGAGTTCTTTAGATGCTTTATTTTCTTCCTTGTCAGGCTAACTCATTCCAAAGAAAATCTCAAATCCCGACTGACGGGTACCCGTGAGGTGATCGATGAAAGGTTATGAAAAATCACAATAAGAAAAATCTTCTCCTGCTTTCACGAAGCGTCCATTAAGGATTTTACAATAAGGCTTCATGTTGATTAGATCGATGACATGCCCTTGCTTTCTCGCATTCGCCTTATCTTTCCTTATCTTCCAATATCGAGCCCAGTCTTCCTTGGTAGGATCGTACCCCAATCCGAATGTCCCAACTACTTCTTGAATGGCTGGTGCAGCTTTAATCCCTTGTTGTCTACGACCCAAGCCCATGCCTGGGAAAAATCTTATGCTTTTGAACATACTGGCCACGCAACAATTGAACGTATTATCGATAGGTACCAACTCTTTCGTAGAATCATCCCACTGAACATCATGAATATTTTCAAATTCAAACCCGCTGAGTTGTATTTCTTTTGTTTGGGTTGAATTTCAGACAACGATTTATCCTTGGTTTCTATTTCGTTCACAATCCCCATAATTTTGGCATCCCCATGAAGTGTGATCACCAAACCGTCCTTGATGAATTTAATCTTCTGATGCAAAGTAGAAGGTACGGCTTTGATCTGATGCAGCCACGGTCTTCCTAGTAATAGGTTGAAGGATGACTGAATATCCAAGACTTGAAATTCCATAGGGAAGTCTGCTATACCCGTGGATATTCGTAGCTGCAAAGTCCCTAGTACATCCCTTTTCGTATTATCATAAGCTCTGACGCCTTGACTAGTTGGTTTGAAGTCGTCTGTCTTGAACCCGAGGCAAGTCACAGTCTTTAGAGGACAGACATTTAATGCACTTCCATTATCTACCAAGACTAGAGGGACTCTCATTCTGTTGCAGTCAACAGTGATATGCAGCGGCTTTGTGTGGCTTGGCCATTCTTTCAGGAGATCTGAGTCTGAGAAGGATAAACTATTTTCAGCATGGGTTGCCCCTACTATACTAGCTAGTTGATCCGAAAATGTGTCGAAGGAAACTTGGGCTGCATTTAGTGCTTTGAGAACAGCTTCCCTATGAGCTGTGGAGGCCATGAGCAAATCCCAAACTGAAATGTTGACCCCTGCCTTTTTTAGCTGTTTGATCACGATATCATCCTCTTCAATAGTTTCCTGAATGGGGTCTACTTTTTCCTTCCTTGCCAAGGCCGTTGGATTGTCAACACTAAGTTCTGGTGGCTTAAAGACTCTCCCTCATCGTGTCATATGCTTAACTTCATCACAAGAGAGTGGAAATGGCTCGTCTTCGTCGACCAATAGGTAAGGATCTTCATCTGTTACAGAGAATGGAATTTTTGAGATCATTTGTGCCTAGAGGTGGCTAGTATATGATGGACTATCGTAGCGAGGTGGGGATAGACAGTATGATTCATCTTCAGTTAGATCAAATGGCTCATGGCTTGTGGCATAGACCTCATCATTGAAAGTTATTCCAACAAGAGAATAACTAGGCGGTTTGGCGTAGATTGGGTGGATGAGAGAGACTGGATCGAATGGTAGTTGGGTGTTGGAGACCATATTCAGTATTGGTGGAGGTTGATATGCGGGTAATGGATTGGTAGTGACATTTGGCGGTATTGGGGTAGGAATAATGACTTTTTTTTTATCATCGATGAGATTTTGGATGGCATGACGGAGAGAGATGCAACGGTCAGTATGATGACCAGGGCTTTGATGGAATTCACAAAAGACGTTAGGGTTATGTGAAGTTGGTAGGGGATTTGGCAGAGGTCGAGGTTGGAGAGGGGTGAGGAGTCCTTTTTTTAACAGTTTCTGGAAGGCCGCAGTAAGGTTCATCCCTAGATTTGTGAACTGTCGAGGGAGGGCTTTACCCAAATTTGCCATTATTATTGGTTCGAGCTGGGGGTTGAGCTGGGGTAGTGGAAGTGTGGGCTATATAGGCATGGTTGATGTTGGGTTTGGAATTAATGAAGGGTTTTTTGGCTTTGTTGTCAGAAGAGTTGGAAAGGATCCCAAAGGCAAAGGCATCCTCAAGTTGGCTTCTAGCTTGTAACAGGGATTCGAATGTGGGGAGATACTGGGCAACTAAATGCTGAGCATACCCTTATGAGAGATTTTTTAAGATGATTGCCACTTGTTTCTTTTCTGATGGTCTATCCCACATCTGTGCAGCCTTAGCCCTCCAGCGACTAATAAAATCGGTAAATGTTTTCCCATTCTTCTGCTTAGTGGATTCCAAATCCCTTCGAGAAGTTTCGATTTCAGTGCTGTACTTGTACTGGTGCCAGAACATCCTTGACATATTTTTCCATGTTTCAATTACAACTGAATCTTGGGACATCAACCATCATAACGCTGATCCTGATAGAGTACGCTGGAACAATTATGTCATCTGTTCGTCACTGAGGCCCATTGTGCGCATGTTGGTGACATATACCTTGAGATGCGTTTTTGCACAGCCCACTCCATTGAATTTTTCCATTTTCGGCATTACAAACTTTTCTGGTAGACGGATCTTAAGAATTTGATTCAAAGCCTCTATTCTTGCTGCGATTTCATCAATTCCTTTTATGTTTTTCACGGTTGTTTCCAACTGAGTCATTCTGTTGGCCAACATTGGATTCTCATAAAAATGCTCCTTATTTCCATCAAGCTCATAAACCTCATCTAGATTCTTAGCTGTGCTACCTTCCGATCCCTTGCCCCTTTGATCATCAGGCTGGTCTCTTGTTGACTCAGAGATCTGTTCTAGCACTTCTACCTTACTTTTTATGTTGTTCATATCCATTGCAAAAACTGCTAGGATTTTACGAATTTTCACGAGTTCATATTGAGAAGCCATTTTTGATGGTTCACTTGGCGCTGATGTTCTTTCCAAACGACCTGACTCTCGACTCCAACCAGGTGGCGGACGCTTAAGTTTGGGCCCAATAGTATCCTGAAATCCCATCAAAGGTGAATTAAGAATTGGTCCCTTTTGATAGCATTTGCTTTTATTATTATAATTGATGAGTTGTGTTGGTCGAACTTATGTCTGATAAGGTGATTTATTATTAATTAGGGCCTTATAAAAAAAGACATCTCATTAAAAATCGTACCAATGAGACAAATGCGAACACAAAAGAAATGAGGAGACTCTCTTCTTAAAGCAAAGATGACTCGATCTAGGACTCTACATGCTCTTCTACTTCTCTCTTGCTTCTTGAATGCTTGTTGATCTTCTGATTCAATAAGTAACCGATGGTCCTAAGCGGTAGCTATATGTTCTACCAAGTGCACAGTCAGCTTTTTAATAGGATGTCGATTCCTAGGAAGCATTGGGATCCATGAAGGGAATCCTATCTGTCTTGATATCATCCTTGGGCAATAAAAAGATGTATTTAGCAGACCAGTGAGCAGTACATGATCAGACCCTTTTGAAGCAAGCACGGTGCCTTCATCTATTCTTGATCCTAATCTATCCCAATTTACATCTTGTGTAGTCAAATTTGAGAGCCAGTCCTTTCAGTCTTCTATGGATGCAAAGTCCACCAATGTTTCCTTTCTTGTGAATTTTTCCCATTTACTTTCCTTGATTTGCGGGAACTCTGCGATGCGAAATCGGATACATAACCACAGATAAAGCAAATGTGGACTTCCTCGAAATCCTGCCCCTCCTGGTGCATTCTCATTTGATAATCCCTCAAAAGTCTCAGCGAGTATTATGGGGACTGGGTTAACCTTGTTTTTAAGTTATCTGGCAATATCTACGAAGAAGCTCGGTAACTGATGACCCATCCTAAATGAAACTAAAAAATATGTTGACAATACCCCCAGACATAAAGTAAAATCCCTGGCCTTCCTATGAGGTTCTGGAGTGAAATCCCCAGGATTTTCATGTTCAGGAGTTTGGTGTACTTCTAGAAGTCTCTGCATGTTTAGTAAACCATGATCTGTGAATCTTCCTACTTTTTTTTGGCTTAACTCCTAACCTTTTCGAGAGTTCTTTTGTGAATTTGGATTTCGATGGAAGACGAATCATCGGACCCAATGTGCTTATCCCCATAATATTACAATAGTCTTCGTGAGTTGGATAAAGTGTGACTGAACCAAAACGAATACATGGTAATTCGGATCTTAGAAATTGGCTGCAGCACATAAAAGGTTCCAATTGACAATTACTGACTTGAGAGAGAATACACTTTGAAGTCCATATGCACCAAAATTGTACTTTTCGACGGTGGTGCACGCATCTAAAGCTCTTTTCATCAACACTTGTACATCATCATGAGTCATCTAATCAAAAGAAACTAACTCTCATTACTGACACATTAAGTCACGTCTATATTTTGGTACGATCTTTAATGTAATTCAACCATTTTAATTTAAAGAAAGGTCCGATCCATTGAATAGAATTAGTCAGAAAAAAAATTCAGTTATCACATTCAGACTGATTCTATCCAATGGATTAAAAAAAATAATACATCACCTCATTAACATTTAATTGAACCAATTAACTCGATCGGCTTGTATATTAATCCAAAAGATCAACGTACCAATTGGGCTAATGGGTTGAAAAATGATGGGCCAACGTAACTTTTTCAATTACATTTATTGGGTTGGACAGATATTGCGGGTTCCATTTGAGTGGTGTGGATCGGTCCACTTGCTTACATTTTGGTTAGTTTAGAGAAAAGCAACCAGGGAGCACTTATGGTCGATTCGAGTCGTGGCCTAGTAGGACCATGCCTAAGTTCTAAGCTTTCTATATGATTGAGGTTAGGTTAGGACGAAGCTTAGGTCACTTCAGTCTGAAACACCGATATACTATTCCAGTTTTACCTAGTCAAGCAGTCGTGGTGTTCCAGTTTGATATACCCGAAGGTGCTATACTGAAGTTGTAGCGTTCACGGGCGTCCCCCGTGTCCCGAAGGACCAGGTTAGCTTAGATCCGACTACTGGGTTTATAAGGACATGACATGATGTGCGTATGCATGCTCATGAGTGTGTGCAAAAGGATAAAGTGCACCCGGGGCGTTTTTCGCAAATATCCAACCATTCAAATTAAATACATCCAATCATCAAACCAATCAACAGAGATAAATAATTGAATACATCTAATCACATGCCAATGAAAAAAAAGACCAAATCTAACCGAATATAAGAGTCTCATTGAGTCAACTGGGTTGACTGGAGGAAAAAGTCAACCTAAGGGTAGTCTTGGATCGGGTCAAGTTTGACCCTAGTTCCCCAGCGGAGTCGCCACTGAAATCACCTCGACCCCCGCGACAGTCCGCTAAATAGCAGATTAGGGGTCCGATCTATGTATCTCGGGAATTTTTAAAAGAATAGGGAGTCGCCACCTAGTTTAGGTCTAGGAGCCAAAATTAACTCCAAATGGATATGAGTCGGTCCGTGGATCAGAGAAATGGGTAAGGAGTCAGGTTACGGATTTTGGAAGGTGTTAGGCACCGAATCCGCCTGATCAAGATAATCAGTCTCTACTGCGATCCAAAAATATCCTACGGTCAACATTCAAAGACTAAAAGTCAAACTAGGGTCCAATCATCATCAAATTGCATCAGATTTACTAAACAAATCCTACGGTTAAAATAATTACATGATTTAATGAGGCATACATGACACAACAATTTTATGAATCAATTCGATCATATTTTGAAAATACAAAATCGATTTTTAATGCCGCATATATAAGATTAGTGAATTGGCTCATTGACGATATTTTATCAAAGAGATTCGATTTTTGAACCATTACGTGTATTAAATTCAGTGGGTTAACTCACAAATTTTGAGTTGCCACGTGTATTTAATCAGTGAGTTAATCACGTGCCTAATTTTAAAATAAAATCGATTCAAATTTTCAATGTCCCCAAAATCAGCGAGTCGACTCACAATTTGTTAACCAAAAGAATCCTAATTTTTGGAATCGCCACGTGTATTAAATTGGTAATTTAACCCACGTGCCTAATTTTTAAAAAATTCGATTCGAATTCTCAATGTCTCTAAAATCAGCGAGTTGACTTGCAATTTTTATATCATAAGAATCACAATTTTTTTTTCGGAATCGCCACGTGTCCTAAAATCAGTGGGTTAACTCACAAATTTTGAGTTGCCACGCATCCTAAAATCAGTGGGTTAACACACAAATTTTGAGTTGTCACGTGTCCTAAAATCAGTGGGTTAACTCACAAATTTTGAGTTGCCACGTGTCCTAAAATCAGTGGGTTAAATCATAAATTTTGAGTTGTCATGCGTCCTAAAATCAGTGGGTTAACACACAAATTTTGAGTTGCCACATGTCCTAAAATCAGTGGGTCGACGCAATTTGTTAATCAAAATAATCTTTGATTATTTTTTAAAATCACCACATGTATTAAATATGTGATTTAACCCACGTGCACAATTTCTAAAAAAATCGAACCAAATTTCAAATGTACCAAAAATCAGCGAGTCGACTCGCAATTATTAATCAAAATAATCTTTGATTATTTTTTAAAATCGCTACATGTATTAAATATGTGATTTAACCCACGTGTCTAATTTAAAAATAAATTCGATTCAAATCTTCAATGTCCCTAAAATCAGTGAATCGACTTGCAATTTGTTAATCAAAAGGATCTTGATTTTTTTTGAAAATCGCCATGTACATTAAAATCAATGAGTTGACTCAAATGCCCAATTTCATAGAATATTTCGATTTGAAATTTTCAATGCACACAAAAAATCAGCGAGTCAACTTGTTGATTTTTATTGGAAAATTCGATTTAATTTTACATGTACAAAAAAAAAAAAAAAAGAGTTGATTAATGTCAACATTGATGAGTTGACCCAAAAACCTCAAAAATCGACAAATCGACCGGATAAATATCAACAATGAGCCGGTTCACTATCTTGATGTTAACAAGTTAACTAATCAATTTATCAACAAAATTTGCGAATTGATCCACTAATAATTCGAAATCGTAAAGATTGCCATAGTGCCACGCCTACCCTAAAAATCGGTGAATTGATTCAAAAAATAAAAATTAAAAATTAAAAAAAAAACATAAAATATATATAACCTCTATCCTACCAATAAGCAACATAAATAAAAGAGAAAAATTACAGAAACACTACATCCTTAATCCTACCCGTATATGAAAAATAAACTGAGGAGAACATGAAAAGAGAGAGAAAAAGAAAAAGAAAAAGAAAAAGAAAAAGAAAAACAGATAGAAATAAATAAGAACTAGAAAAATAAACTCACCTAAGTGGCGATGACAAGGGTCGATTCCTTCAGGTATGATCTCCAAAACTCGTGACTATTAGCTGTGGAAGATGAAGGTAGTGAAGAGGCTGCAACGGACCTTGAACTGACGAGGAGTGAGGCAATATCGTTTATTTGTAGGGGATGCAAAAATTAGAGAAAGGCTTGGAGATGGAGAAGATGTTATAGGAAGTGAGGAACGTGAAAGAGAAATGATAAGGGGTTGCTATAGGGCTGTAGCAATGGCTGAATGTTGCTGTGTTGCAGGTTTAATGGAGGTGATGGAATGGACAGTGAGTTAAGAAGACGATGTAAAACGTTTTAAGGGGCTGTATTTGGACATGTAATGAAGCTTCACAGAAGAGTTGAATCGTTACAATAAGGTTAGGTGCGTTTAGGAATCAGCAATGTTGCAAGTTATGTAGAGAATAAGAAGTTGCTATTTTTTTTTTATGGACATGAAGGGGTGCTGTTTTTTAATGGAGGCAGCCCAAAAAACGTTCTTTTTTCTAATTTATGGGGAGGAAGAAGATAGGGAAGGGTAGAGGTGCAAGGTAGAGAGAGGAAGGAATATTAGAGAAGGAAACGTGGAGATCAAAGACGTGAGAGAAAGAGATGAGTTGCTTCTTCCCCACGTGTTCCACTTCTTCTTCTCCAACTTCTCTCTTCACCCACACAACACCCACTTTCTTCCCCACTCTCTCCCTTTCTCCCTCTATCATATTTTGATGAGGAACACTATTATAAAAGAGAAGGGAAGCAACGAATTAGAGAGATTTTTTTTTTGCTTAGCTGCCATTGAAGAAAAAAAACCTGCAACTCTTCTTCTCCATTTAAAAATCTGTTGTAGCCTCCCTCATCTTCACTTGATCTCACTCATCTTCACTTCATTTCCCTCCCTCCAAATCTATCCTTGTTGTCTCACGTTCTTTTAGAGAAAAAAAAGAAAAAAAGAAAAAAAGAAAAAAAGAAAAAACATTTTCATGGTTGACAGCCATTAACGTGGTTTCTTCTTTTTTGTTTTAAAATTTTTATTTTTTATTTTTTAAAAGAATGAGAGAGGAGGATCCTACGCTACTCGTACTACGGTAACTCTTCACCAATGAGTCGTGATTGGTCGATTTAATTTTCCTTCCGATTGGTTGATTTCGAAATTTTTTTTAGTTTAGTCGATGTTTTGATTTGAAATTTAATTTGATGTTTTAAATTACATTTGAATTTGTATTTGATTTTAAATTTTGAATTTCGATTAGAATTTAATTTGAATTTTGATATTAAATTTGGTTGTTGGTTGATTTGATTTTGATTTTTGTTTGATTGATCGTTCGATTTTATTTTTACATTTTAATTGGTTGGGTGATTCGATTTTAATTTGAGTTTTAATTGTTTAATTTGAACTTAATTTTTAATTTAAATTTTGAATGGGTTGATTAATTTGCGTTTTAATTTGAAATTTAAATTGATTTTAATTTTTAATGGGTCGGTTGATTGGATTTCGATTTAAATGTGATCGAATGGATTTTAATTTGTTAATTACATTTTTGGTTGGTCGATTTGGTTGATTGATTTAAAATTTTAATTCAATTTTGAATTTTGATTGGTTGAGTGATTTTTAACTTGATTTTCAATTTGATTTTGATTTTGATTTTGTATTTTAATCAGTTTCTTGAAAATGTAATTTTTATTTTGTATTGAAATTTAATTTGATTTGACGATTTTAAATTAATTTTAAATTTTGGATTTTTGTTTAATTTTCAATTTGAATTTTATTTTGGTTTAATTTTTTTATTTGAATTTTATTTTCCTAGGGATCAAGGTCATTTTTACGATTTTTGACGATTTTTCTTGAATTTCTCTCTTTTTATCGATTTGGGTCCCGTTAGAATCGAAATCACGTTCTGAGTGCAATGGATGTACTTTTGAGACTTTTCGGACATCCAAAATTTATGAGGGGTATTTTCGTCATTTTGATGATTTTTTTACAAATTTTTACAAATTTCTTTGTTTTCATCGATTTGGGTCTCGTTAGACTCGAAATCACGTTCTGAGTACAATGGGGTTACTTTTGAGACTTATCGGACATCAAAAATTTATGAAGGGTATTTTCATCATGTTTGTGATTTTACAGATTTGTAGGGATTTCAGCGTGAGATTTCTTTTAGTCCCTGTGTGTTTATTTCTAAGTCTCAAATCCATATTTTCCTAGCGTAGCGAGATCTCTATGTTATCGAACTGTGTAGCGAATCTATGCGTACGTGCTTGCTAAGTCGGGTGTAAGATGTAGCGATCCTAAGCATGTGTAAATTTCTAGGTCGAGTCGTGACAAGTAGGGGGGATGAAAAGAAACTAGAAACAGAAGGAATCAAACAGTACTCACAAGCCTTCGAGTTCTTTTATATTCATCATTAGGAATCCACCAAAATCAGGTGACGAATTGTCGAATTAGGCAGATGCAATAATGGGGTGTCTACACCCCCCTGGGATCATTCTTGATGACGAATGCGAATACAGGGCCACAGAGGCTAAAAATGTAGCAGATGAAAAATTGGCTCAGCAAATCGAGTCACTGCAAGAAGAAATGAGGAGGATGAAATGCCTTAATACTATGAGTAGAACTCGGTTCAAGGACCTCTGTTTTTACCCCAATGCTTAATTACCGGCCAAGTTCAAATGTCCGGAGTTTGAGAAGTACAGTGGGGGTGGGGTGTCCTTTGTCGCACCTAAAACTATACTGCGGATCTATGTGCCAATACAGTGAAGATGACAGGCTACTGGTGCAGCTGTTCCAAAGAAGCTTAACGGGATCAGTCCTCAAATGGTTATCTGGATTGGACCATACACTCATTAAGAACTAGCAGGACCTAACTGAAATGTTCTGGCATAATTATCGGTTCAATACGGATGTAGGTCTAAACCGAAATGACATGGCCAAAATGACACGGAAGTAAAGGGAGACGGTGAAAGAGTATGCCCAGAGGTGGTGGGAATCTACTTCACAAGTAAGCCCCGTAATGACTGAACAAGAGATGAATACCACATTTATCTCGACCCTAGAGCACGCCTTTTATACCCATCTGGTGGGGCACACTACGGGCACATTTTCAAATCTGGTACAAGTAGCAGATCGGGTCGAGGACGGGATCTGAACCGATTTGATATTTGATTTTACAAGTTTGGGGGTAGCGACAGGGATCCCCTCTCAGAGAAAGCCAGTGCCTGTGACAAATAAAAGAGAAGAGATACAGGTCAACAATGTACAACCCAGCCAACCTCTCTTTATTCAGGCACCAATTCAAAGACCACCGGTACCACAAGTCCCTTGGATGTCGGTACCTCGAGCCGGCTGGGCCCCAACACCACAGAATCCCTTTCGGATAGTTCCTCCGCAAGTACAACCAGCACCGTAGTATGGGCAAACTCAACAAGCACGACCCAACAGGGTAAACAGGGTATTCACCAGATTGCCTATGACGCTGACATAATTGCTTCCGATCTTGCTCCGAGGAGAGTACTTCACAAAACGACCACCAAATTCAGAGGCTGCGAAAGGACCAGGGTATAACCCCAACTTGTTTTGTGAATTTCATGGATGTATCGGGGTACTCTACAGATCAGTGCTGGCAACTCAAGCACCAGGTACAAAATTTGATAGACAAGAAAGCACTCATACTGGATGGACCTGCAAACCCCACTCAAAAACAGAATATCAATCAAAACCCCCTACCTACCCACAATGGAGGGGGAAGTGGGCATAGGGTAAATGTCATTCTTGAGGAATCCGATTTTAACCCATCAACTTTGATAGCTACCATTAGGTTGAAAATCAGGATCCATTTAATAAAAAAATAGAGATACCAACAGTCCACACCACCAACCAGTACACAACAAACCCACCTCAAAGATTGTAACCGCCAGTAAGAATGGCTGATCTCACCATCCATCCTACTCATCAAAATACTTTTACCAGGCCACCTCTCATCATACCGTACACATTGCCAAGTCCTCAAAATATGACTCGACCCCCCTTCATATACCATACACCTGTAGACACCCCATTTTTGCATCCGCCTGATTAATCAAGTCGTCAACCTGATCGCAAAGGTTGCCAATGATGGATGTCTATTCCAATGCTTTATTTTGTTACCAGATATGTTTCAGAAATCCGGATGAGGTATCTCGAACTGACAAAACATAGAAACCACGCTACGCTAGGTAAATACGACCCCAAAAACATAGAAATCATCATCTTGCAAACCAAAAAGAAGCTTCACGATAAAAATCACTAAAAATGACCAAATTACCAAAATACCCCTAACATCAAAACAACCCTAGAGCCTACATTACGCTTAGGAAAACCCACTCAAACACATAAAACAACAAATCGAAACCAAGTAAACCACTTCGCCAATTTTCACAAAATTTGACAAAATTACGAAAATACCCCTAATAAAGTTCACGACTATTTCATATAAAAAAAAACTTTATAAATGACAAAAACCAACATTCCCATTGAATTCTTTACAAAAAACTGATTCCAAAAAATCCTGGAACATTGAAAAACGACTTAAAACGTAAAAAATCATCTCCGAGGGCAAAATGGTAATTTCACAATTTTAGTAATTAAAATTTTCGAAATTAATAAATAAATCATTAAATAATGTAAAGTGAAACATTAATAAAATTAATTATAAAATTTAAACCAAAAAATTGATCAATCAGGGTTTCAAGAAAAATTGTTGATGGTTCGCAAGATATTTCTTTAAGGACCCCTCCATTTGGGGGTCCAAAGAATCAAAGATATAATAGAGGGGGGTTCTCCAAAAATTTAAAGTCAACCAAGCAAGACTAAAGTCAATCAAATAAGACCAAAGTCAAAATTAAAGTCAATTAAGTAAGACTAGAGTCAAGTATTAAAGTCAATCTCATAAGATTAAAGTCAAAACCCTAAATCAAAACCCTAATCTAAACTAATCGAGTCAATCTCATAAGACTAAGGTCAAAACCCTAATCTAATCAAGTCAATCTCATAAGACCAAGGTCAAAACCCTAATCTAAACTAATCAAATCAATCTCATAAGACTAAAGTCAAAACCCTAAATTAAAACCCTAAAGACTAAGTCAAAACCCTAATTGAAACCTTAAAAGAAATCCTAATCAAACCCTAATGCTTCTAAAAACTTTATAAATAGGAGCCTCCACACTCTATTTTGGTATCAAAGAAAAAACCCTAGAAAAAGTAGGTGAAAAAGCCTCCACAACCTCTCCAAAACCCTAATTTTGGAGCCCCAACTCCTTCCCTAACACCCCTACTCTGATTTTAGCCTAAAAAACACCCAAAAACCTCTCAAAAACATCTAAAAAATTCAGAAAAAATTCGAAGCACCCAAAACCAAGAAGGAGATACCTTACCACGGAGATCAGAAATCATATCCGGAGATAAAGCGAAGTGAGGAATACGGTACAAGGAGCCGTTTTCACCAGATCTGAGAGAATATCACTTTTGCAGATTGAAGGTAAAATTTTTCATTATTTTTTAATCTAAGTTTGTCATTAGCGATGTAGATTTATTTGGGATAAGTAGAGACCGGCAATGACCGGGCGGGGTTGGTGCCTAACACCTTCCAACCCCGTAACATGATCCCCGGATTCAGATTTTCTATAGTAGATTAGTTCATTATCCGTTTTAGAGTCAGTTTGGTTCCTAGACCACAATAACTAGGTGGTGACTCCCAAACCTCAAGGGTCCAAAGCGGATCCGCGCACCCAGCGGATCGAGGGCGCTTTCAGTGGCGACTCCACTGGGGACTATTGAGGATCAAACTTGAAAAACCCCAAGTATGGAAGCATTGCCAAGATGACCTAGTTTTTTTTTATTATTTAGTTGGATTTATTTTATTTATTTTTTTTGTTTATTTATTTTTTATCTTGATTGTAGTTGATTTTGGGTATTGCATTTTTTTTCTCCAATTAAGGATCACTTTTTGATGACCCTAAATAATGAAAGATTCAAATTGACCTATGAAAATGATGGAATGATGAAGGTTGGATAGAAATATTAAAACATTTTTAGAGAATATTCTAGTTAGAATTAAGTCTGGGAGCCTATTAATAAAACATAGATCTCGTCGAGTAGATTAATTTAGAATCTGAGTTCACTCAATTTCGTTATCGGAAGCCTTAGATATCATCGATGCAAGTTCAATCTGTAAATCTGGAATTATTTCTGAATGAAAGTTGGGACAACAACGTTAAAACTTTTTTACAGAACATTCTAGTGAGAATTAAGTCTGGGAACCTTTAATAAAACGTAGATCTCATCGAGTAGATTAATTTAGAACTTGAGTTCACTCAATTTCGTTATCAGAAGCCTTAGATATCATCGATGCAAATTCAATCTGTAAATCTGGAATTGTTTCTGAATGAAGGTTGGGACAGCAACGTTAAAACGTTTTTACAGAACATTCTAGTGAGAACTAAGTCTGGACACCTATTAATAAAATGTAGATCTCATCGCGTAGATTAATTTAGAACTTGAGTTCACTCGATTTCATTATCGGGAGCCTTAGATATCATGGATGCAAGTTCAGATTGTATTTTCCTAATTCATAGAAAATCTGAATTTATCTAATGTTGGCACAATTAATGTTCTTGAGAGTGAGCTCATCTCAACCATTGTCATTCTATCATCAATGTAACAACTATTGGAATCTCGATTTATTTTGGATCACTCAAAAGTGATCATTGATTGGACCTTAAAAATTATAAAAATTATGCCTATTGCAATGTTTGTTTGATCAATTATTATATGCCATGCTCATTAATTGATTTGCCATGATCTTGAAGATATATTTGTGATGGGTTTGATTTCATCTTAATTTCGATGTGATGGGTTTTGGATTATTTTCTTGATCAATATTCATTTGATATCCATATGTGATGACATAATCTGGCCCATGGGCCCACGTGTTTGAAAAAGGCCCCGGGCACACCCCACCCTATTTTGCACACACCACAAGCACGTTTACTGTTTTACCCACTTACACGTCCCATATAACCAACGTGGCACTAGTGCGTGGCCCGGTCTCTTCGGAGATGCGACGTCATTCATGAAAACCACAACTCCAGTCACGTACCTTAGGGTATATCAAACTGGGGGCATCAATACCGTCTGATCAGGTGATTCTGAGAGGTATATTGATGCACCCAGGCTGGAGCGACCTGAGCCTTTGACCTATTGTGAGCCACACAGTCACATGTCCCGATTGCCAACGTAGTACTAGTACGAAGAAGATAATCTAAGTGTATCAATTGCACTTCTTGGTCAAAACCAGTGCCTAAGCAGATCTTGCCCCGCTGTACCCTACTGTACGAGGGGGATAGACTATGTCTATTCTAGACGAGAGGTATTTAAGTGGGCCCTTGCTCAGCATTGTGCGCCACCTCTCAACTGGAGATCAAACTGGCTGTTTTTGGCTTTAGAGAAGTGAATTGAGGTTTTAGATTATCACCTATAAGGTATATCAAACCAAGTCACCACGTATCGAAAGGTATATAGGTGTGATTGGGCAAGGGTGGCTAGATAAAAATGCATTGCACGTAGTAAGCTTAGAGTCTAGAAACCTTCCCAGTAGGTCACAACTCGAACTTATCGTGGGTGTTCCCGGGTTGTTTATTGAATGGAGTCCGTTGATTGATGAATGTATGTGAGTGATGTGAATGGTGAGATCAGAGTGTATGATTGTCCTCAAGGATCAAAAATATTGTTTTTGAAAATCAAAATGGGTGCACCGACCCAATAAAGAGTCCATTCTTTTATAATAATTACCCAGTCCATCCCGATCGAACAGTCCTGATGGACCGGGCCATTTAAATCGAAATAGAAATCAAATTTTCAAAGAAGAAAAATAGTTTACTAAGGCAAAATATTTCCCAGCAAAAAATATTTTTCATAAGAACAAGATTTTCCAAGAGAAAATGATTTCCAAATAAAAAAGTATTTTTCAGAAGAAAATATTTTCCAAAAGAAAAGAAAATGATTTACAAAAGATCTATGTTTGCATGAAATTTTTTTGAAATATGTTTTTTGCATAAACCTTATAAAATTATCAAAATATGTTTTTCTAAAAAGAAAATGATTGCAAAAAATAATCAGTATTGTGAAAATTGTTATTCAATAAAAACATTATTTTCAAGAGTGCAATAAAATTATTTTTCTTCTGAATGATAATTGAATGGATGAATTGTTTAACGGATTGGTGTACAAAATTCTATAAAATCTCAGGGTTCATTTAAAATGTTACCAAGGGGGTGACACTGAAATTGGTTAAATTCACATTCAAAGAGGTTTTAAGGGTTATCATTGTATCTAAGCTCAATCGTCTATCGTCTAGCTAGGGTTGTAAATCCGGTCAGTTAGAGTAAACATCAATATCAAGTCAACAGTTAGAAATGACCTCAAAATTTCTCAACATCGTTCAGTTATTCTTTGAAGATTATAGTGCTTCAATCCTATCGGTTGTAAGTAATATCTCAGTCCTCAGTCCTAATCAAACTCGTGTGGGTACTTGTCTTGAGTTTTCATGAGTCATTTGGGTTAGCTCGAGTCTTTTTTTTCCAGCAAGGTCATGTTTTCCTTAGATTGAGTCTACTATTTCCTATTGAGTCAGGATAGTTCATCGAGTCTATAGGTGTCTGTTGCCCCATCTGAAATTGATCGGATAAAGGAAATTTTTGAATACCTGGAGCGCATTAACGAATTAACTAATAATTTAATAGATTTCGTTTCTGAACAATAAGATAAGAGTCGGGCTCAACCTTTAATCGAGAAAGGAAGGTCTTTGACCTCGAAACAAAAAATAATTCCTAAAGAGATTCAAATAGAAACCATCTTATCCCTAAAGGAACACGAGGGGATAATGAATTTACTCAGAAATTTCAAAAGACTTGTTCGTGTGATCATATGAGGGTTTGTTAGGTACAAGCTTGGGTGTTGTTCAACAAGGAATAGATACTCGTCTATATCGATGGAATCAAAGAAGATGTTATAAAATGTATCAACACTATCCTTACTACATCTCGAGTTTCAAATCACATATTATCAGTCGATATAGGAGTACCTTTTGAACTGATCTTTGATAATGGGTCGTACTTCAAAGCATAAATCATTACTCTATGTTTAAAGTTGAAGATCCGGAAGCATAAATCATCCCCCTACCATCCTCAGATCAATGGAACGGTTGAAGCAGTTATTAAGAGTTTCAAGACTATCATCAGGAAAATATGTCAATCACATCGAGATTGGTTAGAAAAATTATCATTCGCGCTATGGACATATCGAACTTCAATTCGATCCTTTACTGGAGCTACTCCCTACTCCTTAGTGTATGGCATGAAAGTAGTCTTGCTAGTTGAAATTGAAATTTCGTCTCTCAGGATCTTGTTGGGAAATCATTTGTTAGAAACAGATTGGGTTCGACAGCAGTATGAAGAATTAAACTTGATCGAAGAAAATGAGTTAAAGTCCTGTACCATGTGCAAGTTTATCTAAGAAGAGTCACCCGTGCATTTGACAAAAAGGTCAAAGCTCATCATTTACAAGTCAAGGATTTAACTATCAGACTTCAAAGAAAATTGAACACTCCTCCTCGACTATAGGAGAAAATCTGAACCCAATTGGAGAAATTCATTCATTAAGGAAATACTGTTAGGAAAAGCTGTCAGACTTCAAGATCATGATGAATCGAGTTACCAGAACCAACTAACTTTGACCAAATCAAACGGTACTACATTTAAGGAGGCCATTTTTGGTCGAATCAATTTTTCTATTACCTAGTTCTTTATTCTCCTTTCTCAACCCCTTTTGCAGTCTGTTCAAAAAGAGAAAAATTGTGCCTTTTATTTCTTAGCCCGATCACCTAACCTAGGGGAGGGAATATCTGAACTACGTTTTGGTCTGATCCCAAAAATTTGGGGTACGTAGGCAACCTGAGAAGTTACTTCAGGCCCGACCACATCAAAATAAAAAAATATATATAGATTCCCCGACAAAGGAAAAATCTAAAAAGAAAAAAATTCAAAAGAAAAAGAAATATCATCCAAAATGGGGAAGAAAGTTCAAGAAAAAATTTTAAATGAAATGCCACACAAGGGGCATTTGGGTTTTTGAGCCTCAAAATTCCTTTCTTTTTATGCCTAGTCCCAAGCCTACCTATAAAAGTCCTCCTAAGTACCGTGTGAAAAAGTCAAGGAGGGTAGCGAAGCATGATTAGACAATAATTCTAGAACTTCAGAAGAAAAGAAAAAGATAAAAAAAATGAAGAAGCCTGCTAAGTTGAAAACCCGGAAAGGGCGACTTAGGCAAAAATTAAGACAAGCTCGCAAGGTTGAAAATCTGAAAGGACAATTTTGGCAACAATCAGAGCAAAGAAAAAAAGAAAGAGCTCGCTAGATCGAAAACCTGAAAAGGCGATATAGGCAAAAGCTAGAGCAAGCTCGCTAGATTGAAAACCTGAAAAGGCGATCTAGGCAAAATTTAGAGCAATAAAGAAAAATAGAAGAAAATCCCAAGTTGAAAGCGGCCCGAGCTGAAACATCAGAAGTTCGAATCATCAAGTTCAATACTCGACTTAAACCAGGCATAGATTCAGAAGCCACAAGTATCTTGTCTATGATCGATCTGAAAATTCTTACTTCCCCAAGTGAACCAATGGAGAAAAGGGTGAATTCTATGATGAGTCTCAAAAGGAAATATTTTGTTTTCTTGAGCCTGACTCAAAATCTTCAATAAAATTAATCAAAATTAAAAGTTGGATCTTTATTGCGCTTGTGGTAATCAAATATTTCAAACCTTCATATAAGGGGCATTTTTCTTTTTCCTCTAAATATGTAATTCTCCCCCTTATACTAGGGGCATTTTTTAATGATGTGTTCAATGCCATGTTTATTGTCAAACTAGGGACATTTTATTTTGGAGCAATGTTAATCCTAAAAACCTCAAACTTAAGGTTACCCTCTTGATAACAGTTCTTCAAAAAAAACTCTTGAGGTTCAAAAGAAATAAAAATTGAGGTTTTAAATTCATAAAACTTTTGTATAAATCCTTGAGGTTCAAACAAAAGCACTTCGGATCTTACATTTGACTGTGTCCAGAGATCAACTGATATGGTATTCCCAGATCCAATCATTCCCGGATTCGATCATTTCTCTTCCAGATTTAGTATCTTCCAGATTTATCCAATTCACTCTGATCAGTCTTTTCCAAATTCATTCATTCTTTCCCAAAAGTCCTTCATTCCTTTGTCAATTTTGCTCAGCTGTCGCCAAGGGTTAACTTGGATTCTGCTCAGTTGCCGCCAAGGGTTAACTTGGATTTTGCTCAGTTGCCGCCAAGGGTTATCTTGGATTTTGCTCAGATGCCGTCAAGGGTTATCTTGGATTTTGCTCAGTTTCCGCCAAGGGTTATCTTAGATTTTGCTCAGATGCCGCCAAGGGTTATCTTGGATTTTGCTCAGTTGCCGCCAAGGGTTATCTTGGATTTTGCTCAGTTGCCGCCAAGGGTTTTCTTGGAATTATGCTCAGATACCGCCGAGGGTTTTCTCGGAACTATGCTTAGAAGCCGCCGAGGGTTTTCTCGGAACTATGCTCAGATACCGCCAAGGGTTTTCTTGGAATTATGCTTAGATGCCACCGAGGGTTTTCTCGGAACTATGCTCAAATGCCGCCAAGGGTTTTCTTGGAATTATGCTCAGATGCCGCCGAGGGTTTTCTCGGAACTATGCTCAGATGTCGCCAAGGGTTTTCTTGGAATTATGCTCAGATGCCGCCGAGGGTTTTCTCGGAACTATGCTCAGATGCCGCCAAGGGTTTTCTTGGAATTATGCTCAGATGCCGCTGAGGGTTTTCTCGGAACTATGCTCAGATGCCGCCAAGGGTTTTCATAAATTATGCTCAGATGCCGCCGAGGGTTTTCTCGGAACTATGCTCAGATGCCGCCGAGGGTTTTCTCGGAACTATGCTCAGATGCCGCCAAGGGTTTTCTTGGAATTATGCTCAGATGCCGCCGAGGGTTTTCTCGGAACTATGCTCAGATGCCGCCAAGGGTTTTCTTGGAACTATGCTCAGATGCCGCCAAGGGTTTTCTTGGAATTATGCTCAGATGCCGCCGAGGGTTTTCTCGGAACTATGCTCAGATGCCGCCAAGGGTTTTCTTGGAATTATGCTCAGATGCCGCTGAGGGTTTTCTCGGAACTATGCTCAGATGTTGCCAAGGGTTTTCTTGGAACTATGCTCAGATGCCGCCGAGGGTTTTCTCGGAACTATGCTCAGATGCCGCCAAGGGTTTCTTGGAATTATGCTCAGATGCCGCCGAGGGTTTTCTCGGAACTATGCTCAGATGCCGCCAAGGGTTTTCTTGGAACTATGCTCAGATGCCGCCAAGGGTTTTCTTGGAATTATGCCCAGATGCCGCCGAGGGTTTTCTCGGAACTATGCTCAGTTACCGCCGAGGGTTTTCTCGAAATTATGCTCAGATGCCGCTAAGGTTTTTCTTGGATTTATGCTCAGTTTAAATTTACTTCATTTTTGACTTATTTCCAATTCAAACTCTATGAAATCTATCTCAGATTTTGAGCCCACACACTTGCACAGTTGTTACATCAGTCAAGGAGAATTTTCTAAAATTCAAGGATCTGATACTGTCAGTGAGAGCTCGCGCTCAAGGACCTGACATTTTTCTAGTTCGGGGAGAGTTTTACGCTCAAGAATCCGAACACCCGGACGAATTGCTAAATCAGGCTGCAAAATGAACTGTCACTAGCTTTGACATTCGGATATCGCACTACCTACCAAAATAGATTTGCTATCTAGTTTGCTTCAATCCTCTACCAAAGAGAGGCATCTGTAGACACCCCATTTTTGCATCCGCCTGATTAATCAAGTCGTCAACCCGATCGCAAAGGTTGCCAATGATGGATGTCTATTCTAATGCTTTATTTTGTTACCAGATATATTTCAGAAATCCGGATGAGGTATCTCGAACTAACAAAACTTAGAAACCACGCTACGCTAGGTAAATACGACCCCAGAAACATATAAATCATCATCTTGCAAACCAAAAAGAAGCTTCACGATAAAAATCACTAAAAATGACCAAATTACCAAAATACCCCTAACATCAAAACAACCCTAGAGCCTAAATTACGCTTAGGAAAACCCACTCAAACACATAAAACAACAAATCGAAACCAAGTAAACCACTTCGCCAATTTTCACAAAATTTGGCAAAATTATGAAAATACCCCTAATAAAGTTCACGACTATTTCATACAAAAAATTTTCATAAATGACAAAAACCAACATTCCCATTGAATTCCTTACGAAAAACTGATTCCAAAACATCCTGGAACATTGAAAAATGACTTAAAACGTAAAAAATCCTCTCCGAGGGCAAAATGGTAATTTCACAATTTTAGTAATTAAAATTTTTGAAATTAATAAATAAATCATTAAATAATGTAAAGTGAAATATTAATAAAATTAATTATAAAATTTAAACCAAAAAATTGATGGTTCGCAAGATATTTCTTTAAGGACCCCTCCATTTGGGGGTCCAAAGAATCAAAGATATAATAGAGGGGGGTTCTCCAAAAATTTAAAGTCAACCAAGCAAGACTAAAGTCAAGATACTAAAGTCAATCAAATAAGACCAAAGTCAAAATTAAAGTCAATTAAGTAAGACTAGAGTCAAGTATTAAAGTCAATCTCATAAGACTAAAATCAAAACCCTAAATCAAAACCCTAATCTAAACTAATCGAGTCAATCTCATAAGACTAAGGTCAAAACCCTAATCTAATCAAGTCAATCTCATAAGACCAAGGTCAAAACCCTAAATCAAAACCCTAATCTAAACTAATCAAATCAATCTCATAAGACTAAAGTCAAAACCCTAAATTAAAACCCTAAAGACTAAGTCAAAACCCTAATTGAAACCTTAAAAGAAACCCTAATCAAACCCTAATGCTTCTAAAAACTTTATAAATAGGAGCCTCCACACTCTATTTTGGTATCAAAGAAAAAACCCTAGAAAAAGTAGGTGAAAAAGCCTCCACAACCTCTCCAAAACCCTAATTTTGGAGCCCCAACTCCTTCCCTAACACCCCTACTCCGATTTTAGCCTAAAAAACACCCAAAAACCTCTCAAAAACATCTCAAAAATTCACAACAAATTCGAAGCACCTAAATCCAAGAAGGAGATACCTTACCACGGAGATCAGAAATCAGATCCGGAGATAAAGCGAAGTGAGGAATACGGTACAAGGAGCCGTTTTCACCAGATCTGAGAGAATATCACTTTTGCAGATCGAAGGTAAGATTTTTCATTATTTTTTAATCTAGGTTTGTCATTAGCGATGTAGATTTATTTGGGATAAATAGAGACCGGCAATGGCCGGGTGGGGTTGGTGCCTAACACCTTCCAACCCCGTAACATGATCCCCGGATTCAGATTTTCTGTAGTAGATTAGTTCATTATCCGTTTTAGAGTCAGTTTGGTTCCTAGACCACAATAACTAGGTGGCGACTCCCAAACCTCAAGGGTCCAAAGCGGATCCGCGCACCCAGCGGATCGAGGGCGCTTTCAACACCTCATCCTTACGTCCACCACTCGTCATTCTATACACTCCATTGACTCTTCAAGTAGCTTCTCCCATCCCTATGACATCCAAATCGCAACCACCACCTCTCATCCTCAATGTGAAGCCTGATCCATCCCCAATAACTATATGCTCACCAAAACCATTCCCATATAGCTCTAACCAAGCGGTTCCCTGGAGCTATGAAACCATTGTCACTACGACTGCAGGGGTCGAAACAATGAAAAGGGCAATGGTGGTCGACATTGGCCATATGACAAGAGTAAGAAAGTGTCAAAGAGTACCGATAAAAGGGGTAAGCATCAGGAGGAGGCAGAAGAAACAATGGATGAGGAGAAAAAAAGGAAAAGGGGAAGGGCAAGATAAACAAAGAGGAAAAGGAAGAGAAAATAGGGAAGGTGACAGACAAGGAAGCATCAGACTTCATTAGGCTCATTCGCAAAAGTGAACACAATGTCGTGGATCAACTGAACAAACAACTAGCTCAGATCAGCATCTTGGGTCTGCTACAAAAGTCAGAAGAACATCAAGAACCACTGTTGAGAATTCTGGGAAAATCGCATGTACCTACAACTACTTCGCCAGCATAGTTAGAACAAACAATGGGTCAAATCATGGCTCCCAACACCATCGTCTTCATAGAAAGTGAGCTCATACCAGAGGGACGGCGGCACGTCGAGCCACTAAATATCATGGTCATGTGCAATGTCATGATGGTTGTTAGGGTGTAAATCGATAATGGTTCAGCCCTCAATGTCTGTCCTCTTGAAACCTTTCGAAAACTTAATGTGGGCTGGTCGCATGGTAAACCCAACAATAAGGTTGTCCGAGGTTTCGACAGCTCGAGAAGGGATTCTCTGGGAGAGATAGATTTACCAATCACTATAAGACCCTACACGTTCGACGTAACATTCGAGGTCATAGAGATACCTACAACCTTCAACTTGCTGCTGGAAAGGCCATGGATCCATATTGTTGGGGCAGTGCTTTCCTCTTTGCACCAAAGAGTCAAATTTATTATGGGGCAGAGGATGATATCTGTACTAGTAGAAAACTTGATTCCAACTAGGAGAGCTCCGGACGTCCCCTTTATTGATATAGAGATGACGAAAGACAAGGCGTTATATCATTCTTATCAGTTTGCTATTGTTAACCATGTTAAAAAAGGGAAAGAGAAGGTAAAGGCAGAACTATCAAAGGCAAATCTGATGATTGGCCGAGTATTGAAAAAGGCAGGTTATCGACCCAGGCAAGGGTTAGGACCAGGAGGAAAGGGGAAAGCTACGCCGGTTGAAGCAAATAAGCATACTCCTTATTTCGATTTGGGATTCAGGCCCATGAAAAAGGATATTGCAGAAATGAACGACAAAAATAGGGAACTTCGATTAACCAGAAAGCAAAATCGTGAATCAAATGTTTAAAATCTGGGCAAAGTTCCTCACATCAACATCAGCTTCCCGAAATCGCAAGTTAGACCCGACAGTTTATCAGAACCACGGCCAACAAGATCAACAAGGAAAAAGAAAGCAATAAATTTCAAACCTGTGCACATTCAAGAAGACTCAATTGTCGAGTCCCTACCATCCTTCGTAGAAGGTATTGATATCATATTCAATGCAGATTCCGATGAAAGTCTATCAGAGACCGCTCTAGAATCCACCAAAGTAGAAATTATCACAAGCCAAGAGAAAGAATCACCTTCTCTACTGGCATCAAATGGGCATCAGTCATCATCCTACCGAGTTTGGGGGGAACTATGCCCAACTCTGAAAACAATCAACCGGAGATCATGGTCATCTCCGAACCACCAAACAAACCACTTTCCCACCTCATCCACCCCATCAAGGAAGGAGGGATTTTTAACAATTGGGAGGAATTCCCTCTAACCCTTGAGGTTACTATAGCCTAAAAAAATGTCGTTAGGCAAAATCAATTTGCCCAAGGATCATAACGAGCCCTCGTCCTCGGGTAAAGACTATTTTGAGGGCTCCTTATCTTTACTAATGCATGCTTGTTCTTCTTATTTCAGATGTCTGAAAAATAGTACTCAAAAATCAAAAAAAATAAAAAATTCTTCAAAAATAAAAAATATCTCAAAAATTAAAAAATCAAAAAACTTTCAAAATCTCAAAAAAATAGATATCTTCAAAAAAAAAAGTTTTCTCAGAGTTTAAGGGATTTGTCTTAATCAAATGAACCTTTGGACATAATAGAATATAAAAGGGATGAGTATGACTTTGATCTAGAACTCGACTTCGATCTTATGAGAATTGAGAAAGAGTTTGAGAACGAAGTAGAATACCTTCCTAAAGAAATCAAAGATCTTCTAGAACGACATGAAAAAGGTGTTCAGCAAAACATTGAGGATACAAACTTAGTTAAACTCGGCACTAAAGATGACCTATGTGTTATAAAAATCAGAGCCTTGTTAACCCCTCAGCAGAAAGAAAAAATGATTGAACTACTGCGTAACTATTAAGACATCTTCGCCTGGTCCTATAGAAATATGCCCGGTTTAGACATAGATCTTGTTGTTCATAAGCTGCCGATCACTCTTGGGAGTAAGCCTATCAAACAAAAGTTAAGAAGACTCAAGCCAGAATGGACACTCAAAGTCAAAGACGAAGTGGTGAAACAGTTCCAAGTAGGATTTCTCGCAATCTCCACGTACCCCGAATGGCTAGCCAATGTCGTTCCGGTATCGAAGAAGGACGGGAAAGTACGAATGTGTGTCGACAATCGGGATT
Organism: Akebia trifoliata; assembly: GCF_017979445.1. Classification (NCBI taxonomy): domain Eukaryota; kingdom Viridiplantae; phylum Streptophyta; class Magnoliopsida; order Ranunculales; family Lardizabalaceae; genus Akebia; species Akebia trifoliata. Next base: position 20,060,351 of record NC_141382.1, read on the forward strand.
TGAGCAAAGTCAGTCCTAAGGATTGTTTTCCACTACCCCACATCAACACTCTAGTCGATAGCATTGTGGCGCCCCGCCAAACGCTAACACAAATCCCAAGGTACTAGGTGGCACCTCGAAATTTCGGCATGGTCTCCTCTATTTATGTTAGCGTTTCACGGAACTCAAACCTGATAAACCAATTTATAACAAAACCTGTATATAAAAATATAGATACAGGAAAATAACAGCGGAAGACTAATTACATCTAACATGTAAGTAGATCAGAGTGCGGAAGATTTATCAATATACAGGCTTACCGAAACACTCTCACTCTAACAGAGGCCTAAACTCTCAAATTCAAAAATTACATACATCCTGGATGAAACTGACAACACTAAGGGATGTGGCCCTAGTGCTCACCAGGCAAATAAAATCTGATCGTCGATTTGATCGACCAGATACTCCTCAATTACTGCCTTTACGCCTGTCTCGACAGCTGCAAGTGCTGAAATTAAAAAAAATAGGAAGGAAAGGGTGAGTAACAATGGTTACCCAGTAAGTCCACAGCCAATTCCTACTAATAACCCTTCCTAAGCATGATCGAATAAAGCATACTGAACATTTTAATACATGCAAGGTTTTACAAGATAAAATACGATCAACTGGTACATATAGCCAGGGATGAGCAACTAAACAGTTCTAAAAATTTCACATAACATCAATCATCCATACTCATTATACATTTTCCATTTTATGCAAATACCGTTGGCAACATTAAAATAATAGACATGCTTCTCAGTTTGTAATTCGAAATATAACGACATATACATAATACAAATGGTGGAGTATTGGAATTAAAAAGTTGGGATTCACGACTAGATCGCTCCGAGTCAGGACATGATATTTTCCAATAACATCGTAGTTCCTGATTTTGTGGCTGGTCGTGTCTACCACACTTGCGGGACCATTTATCCTGCTCAGGCTGGCCGTTTGACGTGACCGTAAGCAATGGGTCTCTTTTCGATGTGTCAGAACGTTCGACTACTACTAGATTGTTAGTGATCACTGACTAATCATCTTCGTCTATGCCTATCAGGCGTGCATGTAATTCCCAAATGACACTCCACTCGTATACGACCACCTTTACAATACACGTTCACTGGTAAAGATAAGAAAGGAATGGACCCGGATTCCAGTTGTGACTCCACTCTCATACGCGTCCCATACAACGTATGAGTTTGGTGGTCCCTACCGTACATTCCAGGATAGTGCACCCCTCCGGATGATGTGACGCACTATTCCTTCAGGCATTCGCAAACCCTTTAACAGCTCACAAAATAGCTACGTATATATATATATGATTTTTCATTTAAAACAAAAGAGAAATTAACAGAACAGGGTTGAGAACGGATATCCAGCTCCTACCATGCAACCGTGGCCACCCGGCCTAAAATAAATAACAGTACTCAGCGCACGCGCTAACATAATCGAAAATAAACATGCAACCCTTTCATTAATAACCTGGATATCCTTTCACCAACCTACACACAACATACAATATAAAAGGCAGACATCACCCCTCGAGTGTGATTCTGACAATTTACCGTTTCATCCCTTTCCCATTTTTTCAACATTCTCATTTTTCATCTTTTCAAATCAACCATCCATTTCCAATCTTTCAAGGTCATTATTTCGGTCTTTCCATTGAAAACCTTCAAAGTTTATTCACAAATAAGGTCCCGATGATGTACGGGGCAAAAGCTGTTAAAAATAATGAAAGCTGGTGAAAATTTGGCTAAGTATCGAAAACTCAAATTTTCAAAGTTCTCAAAATTGAAAATGGGTTTTTCGAAATGAAAGTCTCGCTTACGAGATTCGACACCATATAGTTTTTGTAATCTAATTCAAAGTAATGTGAATACACATCGGCAGGTGTCGGTGGGACCGACGGTCCTGCCGACAGAACAAAGTTTTCGGCGGCTTCTTGATTTCGTCGGTGGCAGAAGCAACATTCTGTCGGTGGGACCGACAGAATGCCTTCGGTAGGTGCCGGTGGCACCGACCCACCTACAGCCTGAACCTCACTCGCGATTTTTTTTGGTTTTTCGATCCCTTTTTCGATTTCTTCTTCCATTCTTCGAACCATTCGACCCACCCACGATTTTGTTATCAAAATTCGATAAAGCATAAACAAAACACCTACTTCTACCATGAATTTGAAATCAAACACCAATTTCTATGATTTAAATGCAAACAATAAGTTTTGTTTCAAAACCCTAAATGCACATTTCGAAAATCTAAAGCTACCAATAAGAATTGGAAGTCCCTTACTTGGTTGTGGACGCTAAGGATACAAGCTAGTACTACAAATCAGGGTTGGATGGCTTGAGAGTCGAGGTTGGGCTGCCTTGGATGCCAAATAAGCAAGGGTTTGCAAGGTATCCGACAATGACGTTCTCCTTCGCTTCTACAATGAAGTATAGACCTAGCTCCTAACTCGATGAAGCCCTCGGATGGAATGTGTTGAGGTTTACTCGAGCTACCCGGCTGGTTTTGATGGAGGATGGAGAAAATGAACAAGAATGAACAACCAAAGGTGGTGAAGTTGTAGCCCTCGTCGTGGCCGATAACTTTGCCTTCTTCGTCGAGGTTCAACTCGGACTCGTTCGCTCTAGAACATGGTGAGAATGGGTTGAAACCCTAGGTCTAGAGAATGGCTGAGTTGAGTTCTTTGGAGAAGAATGAAGAAGTGAAATGAAATAAAAGAAAGTGAGTTTTCTTTTATAAAAAGGCTGAGGGTATACTTGTAATTTCCCCATCATTTCTAGTTTTGATCATAACTTAACTATTCGGGCTCGGAAAGTGACAAACCAATATACCATTTCGAATAATTTTTCATTACGGATCTAATGGTATCATCAAATCTTTTCGATTCTCGCTCTAACGAAATTCCACTATGTTGGATCCCACTTAATGCGAAATTCGAGGATTTGTTAACTTTTTCCTCCGAACTCGAATTCGAACTTGCTTACAAGCTAATGTATATATTCCGATCCTTTTGAATCTAATGGCGAAGTCGGTTTTCCTCAAAATTAATCATAGCAATATTCGAGTATTTTACTCTAAGTCTCTCATTCGATATTTCCCTCCAAATCTCACCATTTACTTTCCTCGAGATATGAGTTGAAAATCCGGGGTGTTACAGCATAGTAGGGCATAGTATATTCTCATTTATGGATGGTTTCTCAGGCTACAATCAGATAAAAATGGCAGAAGAAGACCAGGAGAAGACATCATTCATCACACCTTGGGGCACTTTTCATTACAAAGTCATGCCATTCGGGCTCAAGAACGTCGGGGCAACTTATCAACACGTAATAACGGCCTTATTCCACGATATGATCCACAAGGAAATGAAGGTCTATGTGGATGATATGATTGCAAAGTCTAACTTGGAGGAAGATCATTTGATAAACTTGAGAAAGTTATTCGATTGGCTAAGGAAGTACAGTCTAAGGCTCAACCCAGCAAAATACGTCTTCGGGGTAACGTCAGGCAAATTGTTAGGCTTCATTATCAGTAGAAGAGGCATCGAGATAGACCCAGCAAAGACCAAATACATTCTTGAAATAAAAGCACCAGTGTCAAAAAGGGACGTCAGAGCATTTTTGGGCAGAATACAATATATTAGCAGATTAATTGCGCAACTCACGCCTATCTGCGAACCAGTCTTCAAACTATTGAGAAAAGATGTACCAAAAGCGTGGAACGAGGACTGTCAGGAAGCCTTCGATAAGATAAAGAAATATCTGCTCAATTCGCCAGTCTTGGTTCCTCCTACGCCAGGGCGATCCTTACTAATGTATATCTCAGTGCAAGAAACATCTATGGACTGTATACTGGAGTAATACGACGAGTTAGGTCGAAAAGAGCTAGCCATTTACTATCTTAGTAAGAAGTTCACCGATTATGAGGCAAAGTACTCGGTACTTGAGAAGACTTGTTGTGTACTAGTTTGGGCATCTCAATGATTGCGCCATTACCTTCTCAGCTACTCAACTATACTTATTGCTCAAAAGGACCCTCTCAAGTATCTCTTCGAGAAGCCAGCGTTGATAGGTCGCACCGCAAAATGGCAATTACTATTATCTGAGTTCGACATCACCTATGTCACTCAAAAGACCATCAAGGGACAAGCTATTGTCGACCACTTAGCTGAGCATCCTTTACCTGACTATGAGCCATTAAAGAAAAATTTCTCAGATGAAGCCATCCTGTTGACAGAAGTTGAAGATAGTGAGGAAGAGCAAGGTTGAAAGATGTATTTCGACGGAGCTGCAAATCTAAAAGGAAATGGAATAGGGGCAGTTTTAATCAAACCAGATGGATCTCATGTTTCGATCGCCATCTAATTGAAATTCCAATGTTCCAATAACGAGGCAGAGTATGAAGTATGTATCGCAGGGTTAAAAGCAGCAATCAACTTGAAAGTGGATGAAATCGATGTATTCGGAGATTCAAGTCTAGTGGTCTATCAGACAACTGGAGAACGGAAGACTCGAGAACAAAGATTAGTCCCTTACCATGAGTACTTGGAAGAACTGAGCTAAAACTTCACTAGGATCTCATTCACTTACATGCTGCGAGCCAAGAATCAATTTGTAGATGCACTGGCCACGCTTGCTACCATTATCAGTATTTCAAAGGACCTAGTCATCGATCCTATCAAAATTGGCATCCAAGACGAACCAGCCTATTGTTTACCAGTGGATATAGTAGAGCCCGATGAGAAATCGTGATATTCAGACATCAATGCATACTTAGAAGATAGAACTATCCCGTCAGATATAACGATAAATGAACGAAGGACCATCCAGAGATTGGCAGGTCAATTTTTTCTAAGTAATGGGACTCTATTCAAAAAATCACATCACGAGGTTCTTCTCCGTTGCGTTATAGAAGCCGAGGCTAAATGATTGATTGAGACTGTACATGGTGGAGTTTGCAGACCTCACATGAATGGTCACATGCTTGCCAAGAAGATTATGAGAATGAGATATTACTGGACTACAATGGAAAGTGATTACTATCAGTACGTTCGTAAATGCCATCTTTGCCAATAAGATCAACGTTCTACCTTCAGAATTACACAGCATAACTACTCCTTAGCCCTTCTCACTCTGGGGCATGGACGTTATTGGGTAGATTTCTCCAAAAGTTTCAAATGGACTTCGCTTCATTTTGGTCGCTATCGATTATTTCACAAAATAGGTAGAAGCTGCATCATATGCCAATGTCACCAAAAGCAATGTATTGAAGTTTGTCAAGAACAACATCATCTGTTGATATGGGCTCCCCAGCGGATTAGTAACGGACAATGCTAAGAACTTCAAGAACAAGGATATGATCAAGATGTGCGAAGACTTCCAGATCACTCATCACAACTCGGTACCCTATAGACCCAAGATGAATGGAGTTGTCGAGGTAGTCAACAAAAATATTAAAAGAATCATCAAGAAAATGGTTGTTATATACAAGGATTGGCACGACATGTTGCCTTTCGCCCTTCATGTCTATCGGACTTCATTTTGAACCTCGGTTGGAGTAATTCCGTACTCGTTGGTATACGGAATGGAAGAAGTTTTACCCATCGAGGTTGAGATTCCCTCCCTCAGATTTTAAAAAAAGTAGAGTTAGACGAAATAGAATGGGTTCAAGCTCGGTTCGATCAATTGACCTTAATAGAATAGAGGAGAAACGACTTGCAACTATTTGTCATGGGCAAATTTACCAACGACGAATAGCTTGTGCTTACAACAAAAAGGTCAAACCTAGAGATTTCTTACTAGGAGACATTGTTTTGAAGAAAATTTTACCAATCCAAGAAGACGCCAGGGGAAAATTTCGACCAAACTACGAGGAACCATTTATCGTGAAAAAGGTAATGACGAGAGGAGCTCTGATTCTCACAGAAATGGATGGACAAGTCTTCCCGCAACCGATCAATGCTGACACTATCAAGAAATATTACGCTTGAGATCCGACCCTGAGATGACGAAAGGTCATCTTTGCTATCCTAAACTAACTATCAACCCTAGACAACCCTTTTGAGCCATCACGTTCATTTCTTAACCTAAGACTAGGGCAAGTCAATAGTAAAAAAATAAAAAAAAATCAAAAAAATCAAAGCATCAAAGTACTCCTGGCCCGCATGACGATAAACTATGAATGCTAAAACTACAAAAAAATAAAAAAAGTCAAAAAATTGGACACTTGATCTTGAGCTCACCCAAATCTCCAACCTAAACAAATTCGAGAGACGCTGGGAGACATTGATCACCTTTTCAAAATAAAAATAGATGAATCCCATGTCTAACCCACTTCAAATAAACTCGATAAACTTAGATCTTAACTTTTTTGTACCTCTCCACTACATTTAACCTTAGCCAACATTTCATCCCACTAAAAGTCCTTTCGGATCAGGGAATGTTCTAAGGCATCATAATGATGGTAACAACATCAATGATCTTGTAACTTGATCTGAACCTCAAGTCTTATTAGTCGTTGGAAGACTCGAGAGGAGAATCTAGATCGAATATTAGAAAAAAAAGAGCACTTGAAGAGTAGAGTAGTCGATCTCGCGACTCAATTTGAGTTGTCTAACCACGAATAGTCGTCAGCAAACTTCAGAGGAGAATCTAGATCGATTACTTGAGAAAAAGTGCCATTACAAGGGTAGAGTCACCGATTTCGCAGCTCAACTTGAATCACCAAGCCTTGACATAGAGACTCCGAGCAAGATTTATAATGTAAAAATCCAAAAAAATACAAGCATAGTCTAAAAGGGCATAATGAAAACTCGAAAGGACGCTAGGAGTAAAAAAATCATATTATGGTAAGATCAAAGCCACTGGCACGATGAAAACCCAAAAGGGCGTTGATGCGCAAAAATGTGGAAATCAGGTCTGGTGAAAATCGTAACTAGCGTCAGGGGCAATAAAAAAAAATCAAAATGAAGAACTCTTGACCCACATGAGTATAAACTGTGAATGACAAAATTTTCCTGATATCCCAAGTCCCATGCTCAATTGATATTCATCCAGTACTGGGGCATTGTAGATGACTTTAAAATGAGCCTAAGAACTACTGACATCTATATCCTCAGTAGTTGGCGAAAGCACAGATATCATCAAAGTAACAAAGGTTTTTCAAAAGTCTTTATATTTTATATCTACAATATCTATTCGACAAAGACAAATCACAAAAATTCAAACGTTTTCAAAACTAATATTTTGACTGATGAGGAAAAATCTAGGACTTACTCAAACTTCATGATTTCAAAGCAATAGATACACCTGAGGCCAAGTAAGTAAAAAATCTATTTTCTTTTCATTTAAAAAAGTTTCATATTACATGTCGTTTAAAAAAAATAAAAATAAAAATAAAAAAATACATAAAAAATACCTGGTACCAATCATACGTCTCGACGAGAAATGAAGAAAGAATCTAGTCTCTCTTCCAAGGTACAATTTGGGCAGTTTGCCCCATCACCACCACTTCAGCGTTTGAAACATCATGACTCACCATGTAAGACGTGAAGGCATCGAAGCAGGGACCCTAAGCAAGCCTCTTCCTTAGATCACCAATCTTAGCCTTCAAAATGGAAGATTCCTTATTCCTTAAAGACCCAAGCCGATCTCCTGATTTTGGCAACTGTGTATCTCTACTGCGAGTAAATACTCCAAATTCCAACCAGAGGAACATGTTGATATTATAAGAGAGTAGCACCGATGCAACAGGCTCGTTCGTAGTTTGTACTCCTGTTGATATTATTGCAATGAAAGTGGTTCTAAAATGTGGGTGACTCAGACTATGTAGCCCTCCTACCTTTAGATTTTAGTTGATTCAACTCCAACAACAAAACTCTCTATTGGATCTGTAGCAACTGTTAACAACCTTATTGCTTGCACCGTTGAAAGGATCAAATGTGCCATTACAAGAGACAGGGCATGAATAAGGAGGATTAACTTGTGGTAAAAATAAAGTAAGACAAAGAAGAGTGGATTTTAGGTTGAAAAAAAAAAAAAAACAAAAAACAAAAAACAAACCAACAAAACAGTATTTTTGCAAAAGAGAAATTCAAATTTGTTCAAGACTCGTTAGAAAACTCTCGTTTCAAAGTTTTTCACCAAACTATCACAAATCTAAGACCTCACACGAGCTCCATGCCATGAGGTCGAGGAAATCAAGAGGCTCACCTTGTCAGACCCCGTGCTTGGACAACCACTTCTTGTCATCAAATTCATCAAACCAAATCGGTGTTTTCAAACTTGTCCGAGCAAAATCCTCGGGCCCGTACAAATCAGGATTTCGTTTATTCTTTGTAGTTCTTTGCACGCAACTCCTGCAAAGAGTTGCAGCTGTAAACACCCAAATTTGACCGGGCCCTTGACACAAAATGCCCAAAAAAATAGTAAAAAACGGATTGGGTCCTCAAAGCCCATACCTCTAAAAGCCATCAATTTTTTTTTCAATAAATGGCCTAAGGCTTCCCACGTGGCCCATGGACCCTAATTCCTCACCACACTTCTACACTCTTTAACTTAATCCAACATAAGTCCAAACCTATTCTTATTCAACCCCTCACCTAAGCCCACTCAACTCAACCCCCAAACCCATTCTCATTATACCTATTACCCAAGCCCATTCAACTCAAATCCATTCATATTCAATCCACAACCTAAGCCCAATCCAACACTATACCTACCAACACTCTACCCAAGCTCAACTCATTACCCAAGCCCAATTCTCAACCCAACCCAACATAACATCACAACCAATCACCACAATTATCAAGGTGGGACACATGTCACTATCCCAACTTACTTCCCTTATCCCCAACCTATCCCATCACATTGTCTCTAAACATCATCTACCCACACTCCTAACCTATACCTCCCCCTAATCTACCCATATCGACCCATTACCTTTTCTCTAAAAAAATCTAATTTACCCACACCCTTAACCTATACCTCCCCCTAATCTACTCTCATCATTCCCTACAAAATCCACATCTACAATCTAAACCCACACCCCTCCTCTCAAATCAAACACTCATACTCTCCCATCAATTCATCTCAACCCTTTGTTTGCACCCATTTTAACACATGACATCATCTCCCACACCCTCCCAAAATATCATCAACCACCCTCTTACACCTTTCATTCTTTCAAATTCAAACACCACTCCTCAAACACTCAACCCATCCATCACTCTCTTACACACCATCTTCACCATTTATTATCTTTCACCTAACACTCAACCCAAATGGGTTGAAAGATCCAACCCATTTGGGTTGTAAAACAACCCATTTAACTTTCTTACACAAATACCCTCCAAACTCTTCTAATTTACCCCTACCTTTTTCTTAAATCCCATACCATTTTACCGTTCCTCCTCATTTCACCCAACTTTACCCTTAAAAACAACTTCTAAACTCTATAAAACCCCCCTTATCCTTAACTCTTACTACCTAATGAAAATTGGAAAAAATACCCTATAAAATTATAATCCCCTCCACTCTCAACTCTCAACCCTCAACCCTCAATACTCAATTCTCAACTCACCTCAACTCTCAATCCTCAACTTTCTCTCAACTCTCAACTCTCTCAAGTAAATCAAAGAAAGTCAAAGGGACTCATTAAGGAAAGTCAAAGGAAGTCAAGGAAGGAACAAGGTGGGTTTAGACAAAAGAACACCCCCTTCAACCCCCTCTTCTATTCATCCCTTTTTCTACACTTTTGCACATACCACAATGGTTTGAATAATCAAAAGGGTCCTTTTTTCAATAAGGGTGCCCTCAATGGTTTGAACCAACATTAAATTCCCTCATACTCAAGCGCACATATCAGATTTCCCAATTCTTTTTTATTTTATATTATTTTACTTATAAGAAGTGATCGAATTTGAGGTTACCACAAATGATGGAAGGAGTAGGGTGCCTAACACCTTCCCTACTCCATAAAATGGACCCCCTTACCTTGAATCAAAAGTTGGATTAAGTATATCTTATCCGCACGAGAGTTAACAAATGAAAAAATAACATAGTTATCAAAAATACGGCATCGGATGACCATTCACACCTATTTTCAAATATGAATAGTGGCGATTCCAAAAGCCCCAAAAGTGGATGATATATTCAAAATTGAATAAATCACGTGTCCACAGGAGGCTAACAAAAACATGGGTTATTCAAACTCGATTCATCTCAGTAATATATTTTTTCAAAATATTTATCGACTCCGTGTCGATGCCAACTCCGTGCTGAGAGAATTTAAAAAAAAAAATATTTTACCGACTCCATGTCGATGCTAGTTTTATGCTGATGTAATTCCTTTTTCAAAATATTTTATCGACTTCGTGTCGATGCCAGCTCTGTGCTGATGAAATTTCTTTTTTCAAAAATATTTTACCAACTCCATGTCGATGCTAGCTTCATGCTGATGTAATTCTTTTCTCAAAATATTTTACAGACTCCGTGTCAATGCCAGCTCCGTGCTAATGAAATTATTATTTTTAAATATTTTACCAACTCCGTGTCGATGCTAGCTCCGTGCTGATGAAATTACTTTTCAAAATGTGTTATCGACTCCATGTCGATGCCAGCTCCATGCTGATGTAATTATTTTTTCTAAAATGTTATACTGACTCCATGTCGATGCTAGCTCTGTGCTGGTGAGATTACTTTTTCAAAATGTTTTACCAGCTCCATGTTGATGCCAGTTTCGTGCTGATGTAATTCTTTTTTCAAAATATTTTTACCGACTCCGAGTCGATGCCAGTTTCGTGCTGATGCCAACTCCGTGTTGAATTTAGCTCTATGCTGATGTAATTCTTTTTTCAAAATATTTATACTGACTCCGAGTTGATACCAGCTCCTTATTGATGAAATTCATTTTTTCAAAATATTCTACTGACCCCATATCGATGCCAACTTCATGCTGATGTAATTCGTTTTTCAAAATATTTCACCAATTCTGTTTTGATACCGGCTCTACGTCGAGAAACTAATTTTTCATTAAAGTTCATTTACCTTATAATAAATAACGTTACCCGACCTAATAAAACATCATGCATTTTCTTCTTGTAAACAAAGATAATAATGCTTGGTATTCTATACCTACAGGTAGCCAAACGAAAGAAATATAAGCAGCTAGAGGTACCTCCGTATTTTTTCAAATCTTCCACCGTTACCATGAGTTTTTCTGAAACGGCACAACCAACAACAGTTGAAACATTAGATGTTGATGCAATGATAGTAGTACTATTAAAAATGACTGAGAGGCAAGAAAAGATGTCGAGTGCTATGTTAGCCAACGTCAGCTTCATACAAGCCCAGACAATACAGCACCCTGCATCAGGGTCAAACCAGGACTTACCCGAACAACTTCCACTTGGACCACATACTACCATGCCTCCCACAATTCCAGAGTACTACGGACCCCCGCTTTATATTCCATAGAACAGACCACCCCCGGTGGCCATTCATGATGACAAATGCGAATACAGGGCCATAAAGGCCAAAAGTACGATGGACAAAAAATTGGCTCAACAAATCGAGTCTCTGCAGGAAGAAATGAGAAGAATGAAATGCCTCAACACTATGAGCGGGACTCGATTTAAGGACCTCTGCTTTTACCCTAATGCACAATTGTCGACCAAGTTCAAATGTCTCGAGTTTGAGAAGTACAGTGGGGGTGGTGTGTCTTCTGTCACACCTAAAACTATACTGTGGATCTTTGTGCCAATACGGCGAAGATGACAGGCTATTGGTGTAGTTGTTCCAAAGAAGCTTAACGAGGCTGACGCTCAAATGGTTATCTAGATTGGACCACACACTCATCAAGAACTGGTAGGACCTAGCTGAGATGTTTTGGCACAATTATCGATTCAATACGGATGTGGGACTGGATCGAAACAACATGGCTAAGATGGTGAGAAAATAAAGGGAAACGATAAAAGAATATGCCTAGAGGTGGTGATAGTCTATTTCACAAGTAAGGCCTATAATGATTGAAAAAAAAATTAACACCACGTTCATCTCAACACTAGGGTGTAGATACCCCATTTTTGCACTCACCTGATTAATCAACTCGTCAACCTGATTGCAACAGTTCCTAATGATGGATGATATTCCAATACTTTATTTTGTTGCTAGATATGTTTTAGAAATTCAAATGAGGTATTTCAAACAAAAAAAATTGTAGAAACCATGCTACGATAGAAAAATATGACCCAAAAAATATAGAGATCATCATTTTCAGATAAAAAAAAGTTTTACGATAAAAATTTCTAAAAAGGACCAAATTACCCCTAATATCAAAACATCCTTAGATCCCACATCACGCTTAGGAAAATCCTTTCGAACATATAAAACACACAAAATAAAACCAAATAAACCATTTCACCAATTTTCACCAAATTTGATAAAATTACAAAAATGCCCCTCATAAGGTTCACAATCATTTCACACTAAAAAATTCATAAATGAAAAAAATCGATAATCCCATCGAATTCCTTACAAAAAATCGATTCTAAAACATTAAAAAATGACTCCTCAACACAAAAATTCTCTTTGGGGACAAAACGATAATTTTCCAATTCTAAAAATTTAAAATTCTAAAATTAATAAATAAAATATTAATTAATTTAAAGTGAAATCTTAATAAAATTAAATTAAAACTTTGAACAAAGAAAATCAATCAATCAAACACTAAGAAAAAATTTTAGGTGCTTGCCTAGTTATTTAAATGAAGCCCTTTTGATATTTATTAAAGGACCCCTCCATCTAGGGGCTCAAAAAATTAAAGATATAATTAGGAGATTTTCCAAAAAACTTAAAAATATATTCTTTTATTGTACGCAAGGTTAAAAATCCTAAATTCAAAACCCTAATTCAAAAACCCTAATCCACCTTATCCTAAGAGACCTAATCCAACACCAACTCTACCCAAAAAACTCTATAAATATATAGCTTCCACAATCTAATTTCGTAAGAAAAAGAAAACCCTGGGAAAAGAAGGTCAAAAAGTCTCCCTAGCCTTTCATAAACCCTGATTTTGAAGCCCTAGCCCCTACCTATCATTCAAACCCTAGTTTTTGTTCAAAAAATTCTCAGAAACCTTTTAAAAATACCTAGAAAACCTTTAGAAAATAGAAAAGTACTCAGATCTTGAAGAAAGATACTTCAACGTGGAGATTAGAAATAGATCCAGTGATGGAGGAATAACAAGAAACCTCGTACAAGAACACTCTTCGCAAGTATTGATGGAATCGTCGTAATCCGCTAGGTAATTGTTTTTATTTCTTTATTTTTTAAAATTAATTTTTTAGGTTTATTTTGCAATGTATTGTTATTTGGGGAATAGTAGAGACCGACATTCGTTGGACAGGATTGGTGCTTAACACCTTCCAACCCCGTAACGTAATCCTTTAACCCGTAGTTTCCTTTTCATGGATTAGTGTTAGTTATCTATTTAGAGTCATGATAAGGTTCCTAGACCATAATAACTAGGTGGCGACTCCGTAATAAAAAAAAAAGGATCTGCACCCCTGCAGATCGAGTGTATTTTCAATGGCGACTCTACTGGAGATTTTGAGGATCAAACTTGAAAAAAGTCCCAAATATTGATACATTGCCAAATAGACCTAGTTTGTGTTATTTTATTTTATTTATGTGTTTATTTATTCTTTTTTTCTTTAGATATTATTATTTTTGTTTTTGTGGCATCATTTGATTGGATTTTGAGTATGATGTTATGGAATATTATGGTTCAATCGAGGGTCACTTGGGATAATCCTAAATAATTCAAGAGGTTAGTTTCATTGAAGGTGGAATGATGGTTGTTGAACTATGAAGATCTTAAAAGAAAAAAAATTATTTATCATTTTTGGAGGTACATGCGTCTGATTTTTGGCAATTAAAAAAAATTCTTTGCATTGAGGGCGCGCTGTTAGCAACAACAACATTTTTTAAAAGGGGTAGTGTGTCGCTAGTAAGAAGAGGAATTTTCTCTTCCTATCTTCTTCTCCCATGGAAGAAAGAAGAAGACAACAATAAGGGGACAGGAAGAGAGAAACGTCTCTCCTTCATCTTTCTCTCTCTCTCTCTCTCTTTCTTTCTCTTTCCTCTCTCCGCATAAACAACTTACAACTAAGAACAATGGCAAAGACCTTCGCATTCAGGCGGGTTCACCACAATAGATCCTTCAAGTGGTCGATTAATTCATTTTTATCATCTTGAAAGTTAATTGTTAATGTTCTTTGGATCGTTGGATTCCTTTTGGTGTTCATATTGCAAAAGAACATAATTGATGAAGTCTATCCCCAAGCTTCGACCATTTGTGTATAATTTAACAGATTTTGGGGGTATAGGCGATGGAATTACAGTGAATACGGAGGCATTTGAGAAGGCCATTGGATTGATTTCAAAATTGGGGAAGAGAGGTGGTCGACAGCTTAACGTGCTGGCTAGGTATTGGCTCACTGGCCCATTCAATCTAACTAGCCACATTACTCTATTTCTTGCAGAAGATGCTGTCATTCTTGGAATAAATGATGAAAAGTTATGGCCTCTACTTCAATAGAGAATGACAGAACATAGTAGATGGATTCTGTTATTTTTGTGACAAATATTAGTAAAGTGGACACTTAACATAGAAAACTGAGGTGTTAATCATAAATACCTCTTTCGCTGTTGATCATTCCTAATATTGTCAATTGGCATTTTCATTTTATTAAAAAAAAAATTCCTTTTTGTTTTTAAAATTGATCTGTTTAAAATAAAGGAGAGAATGATTTTGGGGTTCTTTGAAAGTTGTTATTAACACACCAATTCTCTACTTGTAATGTATCGATCCATATGTAATCAACTATTTATTTTCAAAAGGATTGGTGCGCTGTAAGTAAACAATTGGTATGCCAATAATATCTCTCAATTTTTTTTATCTCAATTGTTGTAAAGGACGGAACCCTCTCTCTCTAAGGAGTACTTTTATATATTGTTACATCAATTTTTATCTATAATAAACCATCGGTATTTGTTATTTGATTGGAAACATAGAAATTGGTGTGACAACAATAAAAAAAAAGGGAATTTCTTTTCGTTGAAAAATCAATTTGTAAAAGTAAAAAAATTTCATCACTCTTCACCTCAACAATTACCATTCTATCCTCAATTCAATATTCTTTGAGAATCTCGATTTGTTTAGGGTCACCCAAAGTGATCTTTGAATATACCATAAAAAAATTGGTTTGGTTCATTTAAAAAAAAAAAAATTTTGTGCTTGTTTCAATGTTGGATCTTATTGATTATTCTATGTTACATCTGATTGATTACCTGTCTAATATTCCATGATCTGATTGATATATCTTTATAATATGCATGCTTTGATCTCGAACTGAATGTTATGGATGTTGTTTGTATTTCTTGATCAATATCTATTTGATATCCATATGTTGATTGTTTGATTTGGCCCATGAGCCCATTTATCTGAAAAATGCCCCGAGCACACCCCACCTTATTTTGCACACACCACTAACACATTTATTTTATTGCATTGCACGTTTTCATGTCTTTTATAGCCAACGTGGCACTAGTGCGTAGCTCGCTCTCTTTGAAGATTCGACGTCATTCATGAAAATCACAACTCTAGTCACGTACTTTAGGGTATATAGAACTGGGGCATCAGTACCGTTTGATCAGGTGACTCTGAAAGGTATATTGATACACCCAGGTTGGAGCAACTTAAGTCTTTGTCTTATTGTAAGTCGCAAAGGCACATGTCCCGATCGCCAACCCTAGACTCATACCTATACGGTATATCAAAGTTAATATAAGTTCACCAACTGTACTTCTTGGTTAAAATCAGTGTCTAACCGAGATCCTGTCCTGATGTACTACGGTAAAAGGGGGATAGACTACGTCTATTCTAGACGAGAGGTGACTTAAGAGTACCCATGCTCAGCATCGTGTGCCACCTCTCAACTGGGGATTAAACTGGATATTTTTGACTTTAAAGATTTAGGTTGGAGTCTTAGATTATCACCTATACGATATATCAAACCAAGTCACCACGTACTATTTGATTAAGTATACTCGAAAAGTATATAGGTGCACTTAGGCAAGGGTGGGCAGATAAATTCTATTGCACGTAGTAAACCTAGAGTCTATGAGTCTTCCTAGAGGTCATGACCCGAACTGACTATGGGTGTTCCTGGGTTGCTCTATTCAATCCAATCAACAGGTAAATGTGTTGATCGGCCCAGACTGTTCAAATTAAACCTGCAATATCGGTCCGACCCTGTAGACACCCCATTTTTACAGTCACCTGATTAATCAACTCGTCAACCTGATCGCAATGATTCCCAATGATGGATGATTATTCCAATGATATATTTTGTTGCTAGATATATTTTAGAAATTCGGATGAGGTATCTAAAACTAATAAAACTATAGAAACCGCGCTACACTAGGAAAATATGCCCTCAAAAACATAGAAATCATCATTTTTCAGATAAAAAGAAGCTTCACGATAAAAATCACTAAAAAATGACCAAATTATCAAAATACCCCTAATCTCAAAATAACCCTAGAGCTTACATTACGGGTTGCTCTATTCAATCCATCCAATAGGTAAGTGGGTGGACTAGTCCACACTGCTCCAATCGAACCCGCAATACCGATCCAACCTAGTAGACTCAACTGATGAGATATGCCGATCAATATCAAATTAAACTAATTAGCCCAATTGGTAAATGGATCTCAGGATCAACACATGGACCGGTTGAACTAATTGGCTTAAAAATATTCGAAGAAGTAATTCAAGAACATTTGGATCCACTAGATCGAACCGGTCCAAACTCAATTGGGTACATAGTCCCAATCACCTTATATCAGCTAGTTTAATTCAATGGACCGAATATTTCACAAAATTGGAATCGGTAAAAGAAATCATATCAAGGGATATACTGATTAGTACAATCTGGATCTTGCTTTTAGAAAATCGCACAACCCTTAATTGTGATTCAAAATTTTTTAAGATTCATGATCAATCAGTAAATCATTTTCATGTAATGTTTCGTGATCGGAATATTTCATCGGTTAGAGTTTTTGAATTTAGGGGGTTAACCAATGCTATCAAAAGGGACCTCTATTTCTAATTGCTAAAAGCCTACTCCACCTTTAATAAGGTTTCAAGATTATCATTGCACCTAAGCTCAATCATCCATCGTCTAGTAAGGGTTGTAAGTCCGGTCAACTAGAAGAAACGTTAGTACCAAGTCAACAATAAAAAATGGCCGCAGAATTTCTCAAAATTACACAGTTGTTCCCTGAAGATCACATTGCCTCAATCCTGCTGGTTGTAAGCAATATCCAGAGTCCTCAGCCTATAGTCAAGTCCGTTGTGTGTGGGTAATTGTCTTTCATGAGTCTTGAATCAATTTTTTTTTAATTCATCAATATCATGTTTTCTTTAGATCGAGTCTACTCTTTTTCTGTTGAGTCGAGTTAGTTTGTCGAGTCATAGAGGTGTCTGTCGCACCTTTTGAATTTGATTGGATAAAGAAAATTTTTGAATACCTCGAGCGCATTAACGAATTAACTAATAATCTGGCTTCAAGGATATTTTTTTCTCCTAAACAAGAAGATAAGGGTCGGACTCAACAACTTTCACTCAGAAAGCAAATGTTATTGAACCTTAAAACAAAAAATAATTTCCAAGAAATTCAGATAGAAACTATCTAATCCCTAGAGTAACACGAGGGGATAATGAATTTACTCAGAAATTTCAAAAAACTTATTCGTGTGATCATATGGGGGTATGTTAGGTACAAACTTGGGTGTTGTTCAACATGGAATGATACTCGTCTATATCGATGGAGTCAAAGAAGATGTTAGAAAATATATTAGCACTATCCCCACTACATCTCGAGTTGAAAAGTTCATTTTAGCACATGTTATCAGTCGATATGGGGGTACCTTTTGAGCTGATATCTGATAATGGGTTACACTTCAAAGCCAAGATTATTACTCTACGTTCAAAGTTCAAGATTTGACATCATTTCCCTATTGTTCTCAAACTAATAAAAGGGTTGAGACGGTCAATAAAAAATCTCAAAACAATCATCAAGAAAATATGTCAATCACATCGGGATTGGTTAGAGAAATTGTCGTTTGCGCTATGGGCATATCGAACTTCAATTCGATCTTCCATTAGAGCTACTCCCTACTCCTTAGTATGGCATGAAAGCAATCTTACCAGTTGAAAGGAAAATCCCATATCTCAAGGTATTGATGGAAAGTCAATCGTTAGAAACATACTAGGTCCGTCATCGATCCGAAGAACTAAACTGGATTGAAGAAAAACAAATTAAAGTTTTGTACCAACTGTAAACTTATCAAATAAGAGTTACTTGCACGTTTGACAAGAAAATCAAAGTTTACCACTTACAAGTCAATGATTTAATCATCAGACTTCAAATAAAATTGAGCATTCATCCTAGACCATAGGAGGATTTCTGAACCCAATTGAAGAGATTCATTCATTAAGAAAATACTACCTAAAAAAATGTCAGATTTCAAGATCATGATAGAATTGAATTACCAGAGTCAACCAACCTTGACTAGATCAAGCGGTATTACATTTAATGAGGTCATCTTTGGTCGAATCAATTTTCCTGCTACCCAATTCAATATCTCTTTTCTCAGCCCTTTGCAGCCTTTAAAAAAAAATAAATACATTTTGCTTTCTCAACCCGATCACCTAACCCAGGGGAGGGAAAATTCGAATTATGTTTTGGTCTTATCCCAAAATTCTAGGGTACGTAGGCAACCTGAGAAATCACCTCAGGCCCGACACATCAAAAAAAAAATTTCCCCATAAATAAAATTCAAAAAAGAAATATTGTCAAAATGGGGAAGAAAATTCAAAGGAAAAGAGAAAATTTAAGAGAAAATGCCACACAAGGGACATTCAGATTTTTGAGCCTCAAAATTCCTTTCCTTTTATACCCAATCCTAAGCTTACCCATGAAAGTCCTCTTAAATACTATGCGAAAAAGTTAAGGAAGGTAGTAAAGTATGATAAGATAGTAACTCCAGAATTTCAAAAGGGAAGAAAAAGAAAAAAAAATGAAGCCTACTAAGTTGAAAACCTGAAAAGGGTGACTTAGGCAAAAATTAAAGCAAGCTCGCAAGGTTGAAAATATGAAAGGAGGACTTTGGCAACAATTAGAGCAAGGAAAAGAGAAAAGAAAGCTCGCTAGACTAAAAACCTGAAAAAGACGATCTAGGCAAAAGCTAGAGCAAGCTCGCTAGATCAAAAACTTGAAAAGATGATCTAAGCAAAAGTTAGAGCAACAAAGAAAAATAAAAGAAAATCTCAGGAGGTTCGAGCCGAGACATTTGAAGTCCAAATAATCAAGTTCAACACTTAGCTTAAACCAGGTAAAGGCTCTACGATTGATCTGAAATTTTTTACTTTCCCAAGTGAATCAAGGGAGAGAATGGTGGATTCTACAATGAATCTCGAAAGGAAATATTTTCTTTTCTTGAGCCTACACAAAATCTTCAATCAAAATTAAAAGTTGAATCTTTATTACACTTGTAGTAATCAAATATTTTTAACCTTCATACAAGGGGTACTTTCTTTCTTTTCTGATATGTAGTTTCCCCCTAATAATAGGGGCATTTTTTGTTTTTTTACAAGATGTGTTCAATACAGTGTTTCTATCAAACTAGGCTTATTTTTTATTTCAAGCTTGATTAATGTTAATCCTAAAAGATAATGGGGACCCTGGATTTAAGGTTACCCTCTTGATAACAATTCTTTTTGAAAACCCCTAAGGTACAAAGAAGTCAAAAAATTCATAAAATTTTGAAAGACTTTGAGGTTCAAACAAAAGCGTTTCTGATCTCATATTTGATTTTTCCCAGAGATTAACTCATTACCCTTTCACTTAGAATAGGAGATAGGGCATTCTTTCTTTCCCAGATTCAATCATTCTTTCCTAGATCTATTCAGTCCTAGATTCAATCATTCTTTCCCAGATTTATTCATTTCCAGATTCATATTCAGTCATTCTTTCCCATATCTATTCATTTTCAATCATTATTTTTCAGATCTATTCATTTCCAGATTCAATCATTCTTTTTCAGATTCATTTTCAATCATTTTTTCCTAGATTCATTTATTCCTTCCCAATTTTACTTAGTCATATGCTACCCTCAGAATTATGTTCAGATACCGCCAAGGGTTTTCTCAGAATTTTGCTCAGATGCTGCCGAGGGTTATCTTAGATTTTGCTCAGTTGCCGCCAAGGTTTTCTCAGAATTTTGATTAGATGCTGCCGAGGGTTATCTTAGATTTTGCTCATTTGCCGCCAAGGGTTTTCTCAGAATTTTGATTAGATGCTGCCGAGGGTTATCTTAGATTTTGCTCATTTGCCGCCAAGGGTTTTCTTAGATTTTGTTTAGATTCCGCTGAGGGTTATCTCGGATTTTGCTCAATTGCCACCGAGGGTTATCTTGGATTTTGCTTAGTTGCTGCTAAGGATTTTCTTGGATTTTGCTCAGATGCCGCCAATAGTTATCTCGAATTTTGTTCAGATGTCGCCGAGGGTTATCTCGGATTTTGATCAGTTACACCAAGGGTTTTCTTGGATTTTGCTTAGAAGTCGTTGAGGGTTATCTTGGATTTTGCTCAGTTGCTACCAAGGGTTTTCTTGGATTTTGCTCAGATGCCGCCAAGGGTTATCGCAGATTTTGCTCAGTTGTCGTCGAGGGTTATCTCTGATTTTGCTTAGTTGCCGTCAAGGATTTTCTTGGATTTTGCTCAGTTGCCGCCAAGGGTTTTCTTGGATTTTGTTCAGATGCCACCGAGGGTTATCTCGGATTTTGCTCAATTCTACTCAGATGCCACCGAGGGCAATCTCGGATTTCTCAGATTTTGTTCAGTTGCCACAGAGGTTTTTCTCGGATTATGCTCAGCCAGTTGCCACCGAGGGTTTTCTCGGATTATGTTCAACCAGATACCATTGAAGATTTTCTTAGATTTTACTCAGATAATTCATTACTCTTTCACTCCGAGTAGGTAGAGTAGAACTCTAGAAAATTAGTCCATTACTTTTTCACCTCGAGTATGTAGAGTAGGGCTCCCAGAAAAATAGTTCATTATTCTTTCACCTCGAGTATGTAGAATAGGACTCTCAGAAAAATAGTTCATTACTCTTTCACCCTGAGTAGGTAGAGTAGAACTTCCAGAAAATTAGCTCATTACTCGTTCACCCCAAGTAAGTAGAGTAGAACTTCCAGAAAAATAGTTCATTACTTTTTCACCCTGAGTAGGTAGAGTAGAACTTCCAGAAAAATAGTTCATTACTCTTTCACCTCGAGTAGGTAGAGTAGGACTCCCAGAAAATTAGTTCAATACTCTTTCACCCCGAGTAAGTAAAGTAGGACTCCTAGAAAATTAGTCCATTACTTTTTCACCCCGAGTAGGTAGAGTAGGACTTCCAAAAAAAAATTGTTCATTACTCTTTCACCCAGGGCATGTAAAGTAAAATATTCAACTTTTTTTCAGATATGCTCAGATTATGCTCAATTTATCCTCAGATAATGCTCAGATTATGCTCAGATATGCTCAATTATGCTTAGATTTTACTCAGTTTTTGCTTAAATTTTGCTCAGATCCTCATGAGATTTATCTCAAATGCATGTACTTGCACATTTGTTTAATTAGTCAAGAAGAATTTTCTAAAATTCAAGTACTTGACAACTTTGTAGTTCGGGGAGAGTTTTACCCTTAAGGATCCGAATATTTCGACGAATTATTAAATCAGGCTGCAAAATGAACTATCACTAGCTTTGGCATTCAGATATCGCATTATCTATCAAAATGGATTTGCTATTTAGTTTGTTTCAACCCTCTGTCAAAGAGGGGCACCTGTAAACACCCCATTTTTGCAGTCACCTGATTAATCAACTCGTCAACCTGATCACAACGATTCCCAATGATGGATGATTATTCCAATGCTATATTTTGTTGCTAGATATATTTCAAAAATTCGGATGAGGTATCTCAAACTAAGAAAACTATAGAAACTGTGCTACGCTAGGAAAATATGACCAAAAAAACATAGAAATAATCATTTTTCAGACAAAAAAAAAACTTCACGATAAAAATCATTAAAAAATGACCAAATTATCAAAATACCCCTAATCTCAAAACAACCCTAGAGCCTACATTATGCTTAGAAAAATTATTTCGAAAACATAAAATAACAAATTGAAATCAAATAATCATTTCGTCAATTTTCACAAAATTTGACAAAATTATGAAAATGCCCCTCGTAAAGTTCAAGACCATTTCGCACGAAAAATTTCGTAAATGACACAAACTAATATTTCCATTGAATTTCTTATGAAAAATAAATTTCAAAACATCTCAGAACATTGAAAAATAACTTTTCAACACAAAAATCCTCTTTATGGGCAAAACGGTAATTTTTCAATTTTAACAATTTAAAATTCTAAAATTAATAATTAAAATATTAATTAATGTAAATTGAAATCCTAATTAAAATTAAAAATTTTCAAGTCAAGTCAATCAAATAAGACTTAAGTTAAGACCCTAATAAAGTCAATCAAGTAAGACTTAAGCCAAAATCCTAATTAAAACCCTAATATAAAGAAACCTAATCAATCTAATAAGACCAAAGTCAAACCTTAACTCTAATAGAATTCTAATTAAATACTAACTCTATCTAAAATAATTCTAATCAAATACTAATTCTATCTAAAATAATTATAATCAAATACTAACTCTATCTAAAAAATCGAAGGAAAGTAGGTAAAAAAATCTCCTTAGCTTTCCCCAAACCTGAATTTTGAAGACTTAAGTCCTTACTTAACACCCAAACCCTAACTTTTGCTCAAAAAACACCCAAAAATCCTTCTTAAACACCCAAAATTCCATCAAAAAATCAAAAAACACTCAGATCTAGGAAGAAGATACTTTATCTTAGAATATTAGAAGCGGATCCAGTGACGAAAATGAAACAAGGAATCATAAGCAAGGAATCTCTCTACCAGTTTGAGGAAACCTTTGTTGCGATGATCAAGATAAACTTTTTTATTTTTTATTATTATTTTATTTATTTGTTTTAGGTCTTTTAGCAATGTAATCTTCTTTGAAGAATAGTAGAGACCAACGTTTGCCAGGCGGGGTTGGTGCCTAACACCTTCCAATCCCGTAACATGATCCCCAGACTCAGTATTTTTTTAAGTAGATTAGTTGTTTTTATCCGTTTCGAGTCGATGTTCAGTTCCTAGACCGTAATAACTAGGTGGCGACTCCCAAATCTCGAAAATCAAAAGTGGATCCGCACACCCTGCGGATCGAAGGCGCTTTTAGACCCAATGTGTGAAATGTAAATTAATTGGCCCAATCAACAAATGGATCAAACTGATCAACACCAAATCAGTTGGACCAATTGATTTTACTTTCAAAGATTTAGACTACTTTATACCAAAAAGATTTTATCTTAGGATCAAGTTATTTTGTTTGATCAGAGGTTCTATCCCAATCAGTGGTAGACCCGTGACTAATCTGTTTCACCTTCTTGGTCACTATAGACTTATAGTGCAATTGGATTCAATGTTTCCTACCAGACTTAGGCTAATTTCAAAATTTTAATATTGTGATTAAGAATCAAATCTTCAGAATCAATGATTAATCTTAGTGTACTTCCACTCAGGTAATAATTGGTCCCAAATGTTCTAACCACCATCCGTACCATTTTGGGTATGTGAAAAAAGTCATCTTTCCGAAGTACCATTGTCAAATCCAAATAGCCGTTAGTCTTTACCACAAGAAGTAACAAGTACCATGGATGAAACAATGCTCTATCAGATTTTAGAATCTTTTCAAGTACAAATTATCACTTCTGTCTAGATACAAATTAAAGTCCTGAAGACTGAAATGAAAAAAGATAAAGTTATAGAACCTCAAGATGTGTTTGACCTCGTCGAAAACCAAGAAGATGATCAATTACACGTCGGCCCTATCTTAGCTCATCAAATAATTCAGGTTGAAACTGCTTTGAAGAATATCAAAGATCCCGATGATCTTAGTTTTGGATTAGGGGCAATAACGTTATTTCCCATGGTCCGTCTACTAGAGAAGTTCACAATGCCAGACATGGAAAAATTTGATGGGATTGGATGTCCTAGGACTCACTTGAAAGTATATGTCGGCATCATGCAATCTCAAGATTTGAGTGAAGAAAAGATGGCCAATTTTTCAAAGAACACCTACAAGTCCTGCCTTACACTAGCTAATGTCATTGGATTCATCTCGGGTAATAACATGGTATGAATTTATGAAGGTGTTTATTGGTCGGTATTCATTCAACGCGGACATTGAACTCACAAGAAGAGATTTAAAAATTACTAAACAGAAACCTAGGGAAACTTTTACTAAATTCATTACTAGATGGAGAGCTAAAGCCGCTCAATTGTGGGACTGGCCTCTAGAGAAGGAACACGTCAAGATCATCCTCAGGAATCTCACTCCAAATTATGCCAAGTACCTGATACCTCTGTATCTTCCCACTTTTCAATCTCTCATTGAGGCTGATCAAGTTGAGGATGCCTACTTTTCGGGACTTTTTAGTAACTCGTCTAAGTCAAAACCCAAATATGTCAAACCCATTGCCAATTCTTTACAAGTAGCCAACACCTCTTTCGCACTAGCTCCTCAAGACACTAAGTCTTTACAAACCGAGCCTAGGAGATAATTCGCCAATCTTGGAATGTCCCTTAGTGTTGCCTATCAAAAGTTGATGAAAATGGGATTGTTGACACCATTACAACCTAAGCCTTTGCCCAATCCTCTTCCTTCAAACATGGACAGTAAGCAATTTTGTGAATTCCATCAGATGCCCGTTCATGTTCTTAATAGATGCCTTACTCTCCGTCATACTATTCAAGATCTTATTGAGTAAGGAAAGGTCACCATACCCACTCCTACTGCGTTTAATGTTAAAACTAACCCTTTGCCTATATTTTAAAATCAACCTCCTCCTACTCTAAATCTAATGTCCAAAAGCAAACCTGAATCAATTAACCTAATTTCCTTCATTCAATCGATTGGTCTTAATAGTATATTTTTACCATGCAAGAATGAACCTATATACCCTGAGGTAGTGGCAGAACTGAAAAATAGAGAAAATATTGAAGCAACAGGTTTTTCAGTATCAGACATGCTTGAATCAGAACATGAAGATATGGCAAAAGCGGACGAGCCCAAATCATCCATCTTAAAGATATCTAAAGTGGCATAGACCCTAGCATTGTGTCCTCTCATTAAGAATCATATCCCCATTTTGATTTTACTTTTTAGTGTTAGTTGCGTTAATCTTTAAATTTAGTCAGTCAATTCCTTTATTTTAGGATTTATTAATTTTTAACTTTTAGTTAGGTTTGTCAGTATATGTCTTTTTATTCCAATAAAATAAAGAAGTTTTTGATTATCATACGTGCAATAATGATGTGAACATAAAATTTAATATGAAGAATGCCTCAAAGTTTACTAATCAAATTTTATAAATATTAGAATTAAATAGTACACTCAAAAGTGCAAATTGATACTACATTATTCTCAGGGGAACGTGAGAGAATAATAAATTTATTTGAGAAATTCAACAATATTTATGCATGGCCTCACGAGGATATAATGATAGATTTCACCAAAATAGATCAAGGCATAAAGTCAAGGGTGAACTTCAAAATCAAAGATTATCGATCAAGAATAATGTAGTTGAAACCATCGACAAGGGTGATAAGATACACAAGAAGGAATCCACCATGTTTTTCACTCGAGAGAGAGAGAGAGAGAGAGCGTTCTCATTTGCAAAAGGAATAAGAAATTTTTCAAGAGTCTGAAAGTGTTGAATGAGTAAATGTCAAATACAAAGAACTCAATCACACTCAATTTCATATAAGAAGACTGAAGATTACTCATTCTCAAAAGAAAATCTTATTCGACAAAGCAATCGAGACATCGAGAACCTTAACCAAATTAAGTAGCATTTTACCAAAGGAGGTCTTCTTTGATCGAACCATTTTCCTGTCTTACTAAGAAAAAGATAATCTTCTTTAGCCCCTCGCAGTCTTTAAAAAAATAAAAATAAAAATCAATAGCTTCTTCTTTTTAAACCACACCAACCAACCTTGGGAGGAAAATCTTAGTATGAAGTACGCTTTGACCTGATCCCAAAAAAAAAGAAATATTTGAGGTATGTAGGCAACCTAAGAAGTTACTTTAGGCCCGGTCACAAAAAGAATGTATTTTCTTAAGAAAAGTGTCATCCAAAAGGAAAATTCCCTATTGAAAGGTTCAAAAGAAGTAATGTCAAACTAGGGGCATTAAAAGAAAGAGTCAAATTAATTGACAAAAAAAGAAAGAATGCCAAACTAGGGGCATTAAAAAAAAGAGAATCAAAAGAATTTACAAAAAAGAAAAGAATGCCAAACTATGGGCATTAGAAGAAAAAGAGAATATCAAACAAGGGGCATTTTGGAGAAGTCATGCCTTATACCTTTTCTTTCTAAACCATATCATAAGCCCACCTATTAAGTCCTCCTGAATGCTAATTGACTTGATTAAGGTGCAGGGAACTAACAAGTTGTTGAGTTGAATATTCAAGATCATCAAGAAAAAAAGAGAAGCTTGATAGGTTGAAAACTTGAAAAGACGACTTAGACAAAAATTAGGGTACACAAAAAAAAATCCAATTGAGAAGAAAAATTCAAAAGGAAGTTGTCGAGTTGGTTATTTAAGATCATCAAGAAAAAAGAGAAGCCCACTAAGTCAAAAACTCGAAAGGACGACTTAGGCAAAAGTTAGGGCATAACCATAAAAAAAGGAAGGTCTGCTAGATTGAAAATCTAAAAAGACAACTCAAGCAAAAATCAAGGTATCATCAGAAAATGAAAAACAAAGCCCACTAGATTGAAAACCTGAAGAGGTGATTTAGGCAAAAATTAGAGCATTATCAAATAGGGGGAAATGTTCCATCAAGAAGAAAAATTCAGAAGGAAGCTTGTGCAGAAACTAGGAAATGCAAAACCATTCAAGCCACAACATTCGACGAAAAAAATGTTGAAGTCGAAGTGTTTGTCAAAGGAAAATGTAGAATCATATACCACTTTGAAGAGAAAGATATTCTATTCCAATAATTATCAAGATTTTAAGTCTAGTTCAAGTATTTTTTAAAGGAAATTCAAAAAGAAAATGATCAAATCCTTTATTACACATATGATTATCTTAAGAGTCTTGAAAATTTAAAGGAATATCGATTATTTTTTGTCATATATCAGAGTCCATAGTGGCTCGTTCATATTTTTCAAGTGCAATCCATTCCATTAGTTTCGTAGTCAAGTTCCAGTTAAAGCCAACCTTGAAACTAGGGGCATTTTTGAAAGTCATTGTTATTCCAAAGTTTTGTTCTTAATCACATGGTAAAAAGAAAAATCTTAGTCAAAAGTTTCAAAGTCCGGTGAAGCCCAATGATAATTATGAATCCAGATGCATGATAAGTCAATAAAGGCCCAATTTCCTGATCATTAAGTTTGATAATACCAAGTCCTTAATTAATCCAAGCCCAAAAAGTGTGACTCCAATAGGTTCTAGTCCGAGAAATGACACTTTGACTTTTTTGAATCATAGAATGAATTAACATGGTTGTTTAAGTTCTTGTAAACCTCAGCCCGAGAAGTGTGGCTCCAATAAGTTCGAGTCCGAGAAACGAGACTATAACTTTTTTGAATCATAGAATGAATTAACCAGATTATTTAAGTTCCTATAAATCTTAGCCAGAGTCCGAGAAACGAGATTCCAACTTTGTTTGAATCATAAAATGAATTAACGGGATTGTTTAAGTTCCTGTAAACCATAGTCAGAGTCTGAGAAACGAGACTCTATCTTTGTTTGAATCATAGAATGAATTAATAGGATTGTTTAAGTTCCTGTAAACCTTAGCCAGAGTTCGAGAAACGAGACTCCAGCTTTGTTTAAATCATAAAATAAATTAACAGGATTGTTTAAGTTCTTGTAAACCTTTGCCAAAATCCGAGAGACTTCAACTTTGTTTGAATCATAGAATGAATTAACAGGATTGTTTAAGTTCTTGTAAACCTAAGTTCGAGTCCGAGAAACGTGACTCCAACTTTTTGAATCATAGAATGAATTAACAGGATTGTTTAAATTCCTGTAAACCTTAGCCAGAGTCCAATAAATGAGACTCCAGCTTTGTTTGAATTATAGAATGAATTAACGGAATCGTTTAAGTTCTTGTAAATCTCAGTCCGAGTCCGAGCAACGAGACTCCAAGAATAGGATTTTTTTTAAATTCCTACGAACCTTAGCCCGAGAAGCGTGGCTCTAATAAGCTCGAGTCCAATAGATGAAACTCAAATTTTTTCGAACTCTAAAAAAGAATTTCGATAGGATTTAAAGAAATTTCTACATCACCTATCTCGTTATTCAAACTTACCATAATTCAATATTGTGTGATTGTCTTCATAGCGTATGTGCATTTCAATTTGAATCATCATCGTCAGTGAGAGAAGATCTCTAGGACTTGATATTTGTGGTTATTGAAAAGAGTTTATTTTCAATGATCCGATAGAATACTCAGTAGGCATCACCCATTGCACATTCATTGCATTTGCATTAGTCAGAGAAAATTTTCTAAAATTCAAGGAACTGACACCGTCAGTGAGAGCTCGCGCTCAAGGGCCTGACACCTTTTAGTTCGGGGAGAGTTTTACCCTCAAGGATTCGAACGTTGCAACGAATTGCTAAATCAGGCCGCAAAATGAACTGTCACTAGCTTTGACATTTGGATATCGCACTATCTACAAAAATAGATTTGCTATCTAATTTTCTTCAACCCTCTGTCAAAGTGGGGCATCTGTAGACACCCTATTTTTACACTCGCCTGATTAATCAACTCGTCAATCCGATTGCAATAGTTCCCATTGATGGATGATATTCTAATGCTCTATTTTGTTGCTAAATATGTTTCAGAAATTCAGATGATGTATCTCAAACAAACAAAACTGTAGAAATCACGCTACGATAGGAAAATATGACCCCAAAAATATAGAGATCATCATTTTCAGATGAAAAGAAGCTTTACGATAAAAATCTCTAAAAATGATCAAATTACCAAAATACCCCTAACATCAAAACATATTTAGATCCCACATCACGCTTAGGAAATTTTTTTTATACATATAAAACAACAAAGTAAAACCAAATAAACTATTCCGTCAATTTTCACAAAATTTGATAAATTACGAAAATACCCCTCATAGGGTTCATAATCATTTCATACCAAAAAATTCATAAATCACACAAATGGATAATCCCATCGAATTCTTTATGAAAAATCGATTCCAAAACATTCCAAAACATCGAAAAACAACTCCTCAATAAAAAAGTCCCCTTCCGGGGCAAAACGATAATTTTCCAATTTCAAAATTTTAAAATTTTGAAATTAATAAATAAAACATTAATTAATGTAAAGTGAAACCTTAATAAAATTAAATTAAAATTTGAACAAAGAAAATCAATCAATCAAACCCTCATAAAAATTTTTAAATCCTTGCCCACTTATTTAAGTGGAGCCCCCCTTGATATTTATTAAAGGACCCCTCCATACGGGGGCTCAAAGAATTAAAGATATAATTAGGGGGTTTTTCAAAAAACTTAAAAATATATTCTTTCATTTTACGCAAGATTAAAACCCTAATTCAAAAACCCTAATAAAACCCTAATTCACTTAAGAGACCTAATCCAACACCAACTCTACCCAAAAAAACTCTATAAATATAGAGCCTCCACAACATAATTTCACAGGAAAAAGAAAATCCTTGGAAAAGAACAAAGACTGTAAGGAAGCCTTTGATAAGATCAAGTAATACCTGCCCAATCTACCAGTCTTGGTCCCTCCTACTCTAGGTGACCTCTGTTGATGTACATCTCAGTACAAGAAACATCAATGGGTTGTGTGGTAGGACAACATGATAAATCAGGAGGGAAGGAACAGGCCATCTACTATCTCAGTAAGAAATTTACCGAGTACGAAGCAAAATATTCAACACTTGAGAAGACTTATTGTACATTAGTCTAGGCATATCAA
The DNA here is from genome assembly GCF_017979445.1 of Akebia trifoliata. Taxonomy (NCBI): domain Eukaryota; kingdom Viridiplantae; phylum Streptophyta; class Magnoliopsida; order Ranunculales; family Lardizabalaceae; genus Akebia; species Akebia trifoliata. The sequence continues at coordinate 20,090,604 of NC_141382.1, forward strand.
CAACTACGTCACTATTTACTCAGTTACTCGACTATGTTTATCGCTAAGATGGACCCCCTGAAATACCTTTTTGAGAAATCAGTGCTAACAAGTCGCACTGCAAAATGGCAACTATTATTATCCGAGTTTGATATCACCTATGTTACTCAAAATGCTATAAAAGGACAAGCCATTGCAGATCATTTATCCGAACACCCATTGTCCGATTATGAGCCATTGAAGACGAACTTTCCTGATGAAGTCATATTACTCACTAAGATTGAGAACGATGACAAATAACCAAATTGGAAAATGTATTTTGACGGAGTAGCTAATCAGAAAGGAAATGGAATAGGAGCAACCTTCATTAAACTAGATGGGTCCCACGTACCAATTGTTATCAGATTGACGTTTCAATGTTCTAATAATGAGGTAGAATACGAAGCATGCATAACAAGTTTGAAAGCAACACCAGAGCTCAAGGTAGATGAAATTGATGTATTCAGAGATTTAAGCTTAGTAGTCTATCAGAGGACTGGAGAATGGAAGACCCTAGAACAAAGATTGATCCCTTACCACGAGTATCTCGAAGAATTATGCTCAAGCTATAAAAGGAGTTCATTCACATATATATCGAGAGGTAATAATCAATTCGCAAATGCACTAGCTACGCTCGCTTCTATGATTAGTATTTCAGAAGATCTGGTTATTGACCTCATTGAGATTAGAATTCAAGATGAATTGGCTTACTGTCTACCTATCGAAGTAAAATAATCTAAAGAAAAGTCATGGTACTCAGACATCAAGGCATACCTCGAAGATTGAATTCTCTTATTTGATGTAACGCCAAATGATCGTAGGACCATTCGAAAATTAATAGGCCAAACGATGGAGAGTGACATCTATCAATATGTCCGCAAATGTTACCTATGTCAGATTTATGACAACAAGATCAATGCTCCACCTTCAGAGCTGCATAATATGACTACCCCTTGGCCCTTCTCACTTTGGGGCATGGATGTCATCGGACAGATCTTACCTAAAATTGCAAATGGGCATCGCTTAATCCTACTTGCTATCGACTACTTCACTAAATGGGTAGAAATTGCTTCATATGCCAATGTCACGAAAATCAACATCTTGAAGTTTTTCAAGAACAACATCACCTGTAGATATGGGCTTCCCAGCGGATTAGTAATTGATAATACAAAAAAATTCAAAAATAAGGATATGATTAAGATGTGCGAAAACTTCCAGATCACTCATCACAACTCTGTACCTTACAGACCTAAGATGAATGGAGCCGTCGAGGCAGCCAACAAGAACATTAAGAGAATTATCAAGAAGATGACTATTATATACAAGGATTGGCACGACATGTTGCCTCTCGAACTTCACGCCTATCAAACCTAGTTCAGGACTTCGACTAGGGCAATTTTGTACTCACTAGTATACCAATGGAAGTGGTTTTACCCGTAGAAGTTGATTTTCATTCCCTCTAGATCTTGAAAGAAGCAGAGTTAGATGAAACTAAATGGATTCAAGCTTGATTTGAATAATTGAATTTGATCGAAGAGAAACACCTTGCCGCTATTTGCCACAGACAAATCTATCAACGACGAATAGCTCGTGCCTACAACGAAAAAGTCAAGCCTAGAGATTTCTCACCAAAAGACCTTGTTTTGGAGAAAATTTGGCCAATCCAAGAAGACGTCAGAAGAAAATTTTGACCAAACCATGAGGGACCATTTATCGTGAAAAAGGTAATGACGGGAAGAGCTCTGATCCTTACAGAAATGGATGGATAAGTCTTTCCTTAACCAATCAATGTTGACACTGCCAAGAAATATTATGCCTAAAAAATTGATCCTGAGATGACGAAAAGGCCATCTTTACTATCCTAAACTAACTATCAACCCTAGTCAACCCTTTTGAGCCATCACATTCATTTTTTAACCTAAGACTGGGGCAAGTCAATAATTACAAAACAAAGCAAATAAGAAAAAAGAAAAAAAAATGGATAAACAAAAGGAAAAGAAAATCAGAAAATCAAGAAGAAAATATCAAATTACTCTTGGCCCGCATGAGGATAAACTGTGAATAACTAAAAATACAAAAAAAATCAAAACAGTCAAAAAATTAGGCACTTGATTTTGAGTTTAACCCAAATCTCTCGCCTAAACAAGTTTGAGAGACGTTGGGAGGAGACATAGATCACCTTTTCGAAACAAAAATAGATGAACCCCATGTCTAGCCGACTTTAGATAAACTAAGACCCATACCTAACCTTTTTATATTCTTCCACTACCATAAGCCTAAACCAACGTTTCATCCCACTAAAAGTCCTTTCTGATCAGGGAATGTTCCAGGGCAACACAGTGACGATGGCAGCACCAATGATCTTGCGACTTGGTCCGAACCTCAAAGTCTTATTAGTCGTTAAAAGACTCGATATGGGAATCTAAGTCAGATATTAAAAAAAAAAAAGCACTCGAAGTATATAGTAGTTGATCTCGCAGCTCAACTTGAATTGTCGAACTACGAATAGTCATCAACAAACTCGAGAGGGGAATCCAGATCGATTACTCAAGAAAGAGCGCCACTACAAAAGTAGAGTCACTGATTTCATAGCTCAACTTGAGTCACCGAGCCACAAAAACACATAGACTCCGAGCCAGAATTGTAATGAAAAAATCCAAAAAAAATACAAATATAGTTTGAAAGGGTGTAGTGAAAACCTGAAAGGGTGCTATGAGTAAAAGAATCAGACTATGACAAGATCAATGCCACCGATACGATGAAAATCCCAAAAAGGGCGTCGATATGCAAAAATGTGGAAATTGGGTCAGGTGAAAACCATAATAGGTACCAGGGGCAATAAGAGCAAAAAAAAAAACAAGAACTCCTGGCCCGCAAGAGTATAAACTGTGAAGACAAAATCTTTTCAAGAAAATCTCAAAGCCCGTACAGAAAATAGTCTTTTGATACCAGGGCAATGGGGATGACTCTAAAGGAACTGAAATAACAATTGACACTCGTATCCTTTGTGTTGGCAAAAATACCAAGACTGTCATAACCAAAGATTTTACAAATTCTGAACTTACCATACTCATTTGATAAAGTCATTTCACAAAATTTCAAAAAAAAAATTACTGTTTTGGCCAATGACGACAAATCTAGGACATATTCAACAAAACTTTGTGTTTTCAAGAACAGTAGATACCCCTGAGGCTAAGTAAGTACAAAACCTATTTTCTTTGCATTCATCTTTCAACGTTTTGCATATATTTAGATAATGACAAGAAAATACCAAAAGTGGAAATATAATGCAGTCAATCAAACGTCATGGTAAGAAATGAAAAAAGAGTCAAGGTGTGCTTCCAAAGCAAGGATCTGGGCAGCTTGGTTCATCATCACTCTTTCAGCATTAGAAGTATCACGACTTACCAAATATGCTGCAAAGTCATCAAAATGAGGACACTAGGCAAGTCTGGCCATCAACTCAGCAATTTCAGCTCGAAGCCTAGCCACTTCATTACTATCGCTAGATTACGACCAGGCAAATTCGGATGTCAGTCGAGCAGTCTCTTTCTGTATTTTCTTCTCGGATTTGAGCTGGATAGCCTGAATTTGACGATGATTGGTTTGAGACTCCTCCACTCGATCTCGATAATCAAATCAGGATGAAGCACCAAGACGTGTTCAGGGCACTATCGACACCGATGGCCTCCCAGAGACGGGTTCTCGAATCCAATGTAAGTATGCCGGGAACAGGTGTGCTGCGAAGATGGGTTGATTCAGAAGTGCAATTGATAAAGGACTAACCAACTCACTAAAGTCTTCAGGGATGAGCACACCTTGATCATAGCCAAACTGCCAAAGAATCTGAAGTAGTATGTAGTGGGTTGCTTCTCTGAGACCAATCCGAACAAAGAAACGGGCCCCATCAAATGCAATCATGGGAGACCTCGAGGTTGGAATGCACCAACCCATCGCACCTCTTCATCATCAAGGTTGCAAATGAAGAATACCATTCCTATTTACCATTCAAGACCAATGGAGCAACTCACCTCAACATTATGAGTACGAGATTAACATTAATCCAGAACGGGCGGTTAACGGCTTCAGTCGAAGCCACATGATCCATAAACCAAAGCTATAGAAATAGAAGCATTCTAAAATTTTGAAAACTAATGTTTAAATTATAAATATATGCTAAGTTTGGAACTTACCTACAGGAGTGGAGCACATCCTCAGAAAATCTGATCATGATCGGACTTACAAGTCGGAAGAGATTGGAACAACTCATTCAAGAGCATGGGGGCCAACCGATGTCCTTTTCGAGCTTGTTGAATCATGTGAATGAGGGAGAGGTCCATGATATCTCTGCCACCCGAAAACAAGAGTTGACTCATCACCATCAAAGTGAGGGCATTAAAATGAATCAATGGCTTCAAGGGATCTGTAAGATATTCAATCAAGAAGGATTTATACATTGTCTTCAAAACCAATCCATCATCCGAAATTTTCAAAAACTTATTGTTTTTCCCCAAGAAGTCAGAAGCCTCGCCTCGATAATCATTACACAAAGACGGAACAACAACCACACCCGATATCTCGAGACCCAATATCACCTCAAGCACCTCAATGGTGGGAGTCATATCGTGTTCCCCAAATTGAAAAAGGTTGAGTTCAGGAACCCAACACGTCAACATAGCCTCGATCAAGCCTCATTGCAACGGGACCTTAAGCAATGAGAGTATGAATACCAGCTTGTTCAAACCCCATTAAACCTTCTCGCAAAAAAAAATTATCAAGAAAATAAAAAAATCAAGAATACAAAAAATACAAAAAATCAAAAATACAAAAAAATCAAAAATCAAAAATCAAAAGAATTTCAAAAATCCTTTTAAGTTGCACTCAACTCCGATTTGTTAAAACACGATAAAAAAAATCTGGATTTCAAAACTCATCAAATTCAAGATCTCACATGAGCTTCGTATTATCGAGATCAAGGAGTTCATAAGGCAAAACTCTGTCAGACCCTGTGCTTGAGTAGCCATTTACTACAAAAGTCACTAATTCAATCGGTAATTCAAAGTCCTATTTTACACGATTTTTCTGGCCCAAATAAATAGGGGTTTAGTCTATACTTTGCAGTTTTTGCATGCAATTCGTGCAAAGAAGGGCAGCTCTAGACACCCCAATTTAAACGAGTCCCTACTCAAAAAGACCCAAAAATACAGATTTTTCAACAAAGGTTGCCAATAGGCCTCAAAGTCCCAAATAACTGAAATGCAACATTTTGATTGATTGGGAGGATCCTAAGACCCCCCCTAAGGGTCTAATGGGCCTACCAAAAAGAATAGGGATACCTACCACCTTCCCACCTTCACCACTCCGCTCTCGAAACAAAAAATACCAGATTTTAATAAAAGTCGCCAACGGGCCTAAAAAACCCAATTTGCCAACACATGGCACTTTGATCAATCTAATGGTTTCAAAAGTCTCTAAAAAAATAAAAAAATGTAAAATGAGACTTGGGATATCCACTACCCTCCACCGCTCCACCTTCGAATCAGAAAAAGTCCTAAGCCCGTCTAAGGCCCACAAACCCTCAATACTCACAAAATTAATTTCTCACCTTAACCTCCTAACCTAAATTCAATCCCACATCACCTAAATTCCTAAAACCTACCCACCCTTAAAAACCCAATCTACAACCTTCCTAAAACTCAAGCCCAATACACTAAAGCCCACAAATCATTACCCATATCCAATCTACCTCCAATCCATAACCCACAACCCACATAAACCAATCACCCTTTTTTCATAAAAAATGACACATGTCATCCTCCCCTCTTACCTCCCTCATCCAATTACCTACCGCCATTACCTTTCTCTAACCATCCATGTACCCACATCACTTCTCTCCAAAAATCACCTCAACCCATACCCTTCTTTAACCTACCCACTTCACTGTCTCTAACACCATCAACTACCCACATCGCAACCTATATCCCCTACATCCTAATCCATCACCTTTCTCTAATTACTCCACAAACTCACATCACAACCCACACCTCCCCTCATCATTTCTTATAAAAATCATTATCACAAAACTAACTTATAACCTTTCTTTTCAATCAAATACCCTCTCTCACCAATCAACCTATCAAAACACCTCACTTTCTCATTTTTTTTATACATGTCATCATCCCCTTAACCCTCTCAAAATGCAACCAATCAACCCCTTACACAACCCATTCTCCTAATCTAAACACCTCACCTTCTCAACAAACCCAACATTCAATCAAACACATAACACCTTACACCCTCATTCTCTCCATCTCACATCACTCATCTCATCTCACCAAACACTCTACCCAAATGGATTGGATAAGATCCAAATCATTTGGATCAAAATACAACCCACTTACCTTCATTACATAACTACCCTCATTCCAACCACAAATTTCATACCCCTCATCTGTAAAATCTATGCCATTATCTATTATCCCAATAATTCACCCCATTATACCCATAAAATATCCTCTCAATACTTATAAATACCCCCAATCACTTTCCAAAAATGGTAACCGATTCTCCCCTACCAAGTCTCACACAAAAATACTACACTTAACTCAATTTTCTCATCATCTCTTTTCTACTCCTTTAACTATACAAAAAAATGACATTCTTCTAAATTACTAAGGATTCAAGAAGACATAGTAGAGGGAGGAAAGAAGAAAAGAAAAATAAACTGAAGCTTCAAGGTGGGTCAAAGGAATACACCTCCCCCCCTCTCTTTCTCTACCCTCTCCACATCCCTCTTCTACTATCCCTCATTTCTTTAATTTTATTTTAGAAAGACTTAGGATGTAATGCTCCCCCTCCCCTATCTCTAGTAGATCAGACTTCGATTTGGTTGAAAGTATAGGGGTTGTAATCACTTTTAAAACAAAATTGATTTTAAATCCTTAAACTATTTTGAGGCAATCGGTATGTGGTTTCTTCTCAACTCATGAGAATGAACTCTCAACCTTAGCCCATATTTTTTCAAATCACATGTAGTCCTTAAGGCAAAAGTTTATAAGGATCGTCACCATCAATGGGATGATCCTATAATCAAGCCAAAAATAAGTCCCTTCTTAGGGTACAAGTTATCGATGCGTGGCACTTTAGTTTATTTTGTATTTTTAATCAAAATGACCGAGTTGAATTGAGGTTACCACCACTTGGTGGGGAGCAAAGGGTGTCTAACACCTTCCCTTTTCTCCAATAGAGCCGTTTACCCCGATCTCAAGGTTAGATCGGTATCTTATCCATCGAGTCACTAAACGTCAAAAAAGGCATTATTTCAAAAAATGTACATTGTGGGTGACCATTCACACCCACTTACAATATGAATGGCGGCGACTCCAAACCTTAGTAGAAGTCGCCCTCGTAATTGAGAATCACGTATCTACACCTTGGATCAAGCCCAAAACCAAAAAAAAAAAATTGAATTTTTTTTAGATCTTAAATTTTCGATGAAATTTAGAAGGTTATGGTGTTGGATTGCTAATGTGGTAATCCACTTGATCAAATCAATCCTTGGTAAGGCTTAAAATATTTACTAAGTTAGTAAGGAAAATGTTCCTCTTATAATAATTGAGATTGCCTAGACTTATTAACTATAGATATGGGTGATACAGACGCCTTGTAGCATCATCAAGGGGCTTGAGAGTGGTGGTACAATCATAGGAAATACCCTGACATCTTGAGCATAGTACCTGCATAGGATGACCCATAAGTGGAAGGCTTTAAGCTCTATGACCACTATACATACTGGTGACTCTAATATGTGATAGGAGCTTAACAACGTCGTCACTTGCAGGCTCCTAACACAAGCAAATGTTTAACTTTACCTCAGACTTGATGGGGTAGGTTGCAGCTATTAAATGTAAAGATGTAACTTTATCTTAGATTTGGAAAGGACAAGTCATAACCACCGTGTTAGGATGTAATCTTAGCTCAGACCTAAAAAAAAGGCAAGTTGCAGCTGCCTTGTCAGAAGGTGATATGACAAGGAACGACCAAAGGATATCTCTCATACTTCTCTTCTAGTATAAAAGGGGCATGAAGCTACTATGGAAGGGGTGGGACCTTCTCTCTCTCTCTTTCTCTATTTATCTATCTATCTATCTATCTGAACCTTTTGTTTTCACTTTACTTTGGGGTGCAACAAGGTCCGCATGATGTTCATGATAAGTTTGGTAGGACCTTGGAGTCTTTATAATAATTTTGATTGAATAATCTAAAAGACCTTATCCACACTGATTTACATTTGGCTAGTTCACTAGGAACAATCGAGAGTTACGCCATAAAATGAGAACTAAAAGTCAATATGGGCCAATGCATGAGGGAGAAATTAATGAAGAAATTATTCAAGAAGAACTATGTGACAGAACACCAAATACGGATGATGCACCGATGCTTCCAAAAGAGAGCCATGTCACAATATAGGTCATTATGGAATTGTTGGGAGAAATCCTTTGTGGATTTGCAAAAACAAATATGAAAATCTTAGCAAGATTGCAACACATGGGTAAATTGCATCAAGATCCATCGAATGACCAATCGACACTCGATAAAGTCAATTGAATGACAGGGTACCTTTAGCTCTTTCACTTGACTACCACCAACTATAGGGCACACTTCAATAGAGATGATCCGAGTGACTCTCAACACAGAACCAAAATCCCTATTCATCAAGATGACAAACAACTTGGCTATGTAACCATTGATGAGCTAACAAGGCTCATTGAAAAGGAATGAAGTTCTAAAGAGGGAGACATATACCAGTACCACCTGCCATATCCCAAAAGTCTACAATACAAGCCTTATCCGAAGTAGTATATCACACCTATTTTTCCTCTATATGATGGGAAAGGTAATGCACGAGAAGCGCATATCCCAATTCTTGGAGGCACTTGGAGACCATGAGGGCAATGCAGATCTATGACTACGAGAATGATTAAAATCATTAACCATTCGAGCTTACACATGGTACAACAATCTAGTAGTTGATTCAATGCCTTTCTGGAGCCACCTTGCAAACATTTTCCACCAGAAGTTTTTTCATGCGTGTAAGCAAGTGATGCTAGTAGAATTGGGTCAACTTCAACAAAATAGTGGTGAGCATCTTAACACATACAAAAGGTGATTCAGGAGTAATGCAATAGATTATTATAAGTTTGTCGAGGAGGCACGATTGATAAAAATGTGCATCGTTGGCATGTCCATTCGTGCTCACTTAGAAAATTTGAGGATATCGTCATTCTCAGAGCTTCATGATGCTAGCAGGCGCATGATGGCATCGATTGCAGTTACTATGGAAAAAACAAAGGTTTGGAAGGCGCTTGAATGACTGCATTTTGAGAAGTGCCAAACGCAACACACCTTTGTTGTCGATGATTAGACAAAACAAAGATAGACTGACGAAAGAAAGATATTTCAAGAAGAAAAAGGACATGACGATGGTGGTGAATATCTCGACTTACCTTGTACCATAAAGAAAGTTGAAAAAAATTTGGATGCGTGGATTTGAGATGACATCATACACCTACCATCTATAAGAAAGGAAATCATACCGTAACTGTCATCAAGCCCACATTTTTCCAGATATCATCAATTTGTTAGACATCCAACAAGAGAATGTAATACTTTGAAAAGAATTTTTTTGGAGGAATATGCTAATGGGGAGCTATAATTTGAGGTTGTTGATGAAGTGACCAATAAGAATCCTTTACCGAACCATGATCGCTATGTCATGTTAATGGCGATAGGAGAGACAAGTTTTGGTGGCATAGCTAAGAAATTTGTACTTATTGCAACTACACTGCAAAACCTGTCCATTTTTCAACAATTCTTTGACAAGTTGGAATTTATCAAAATAAATGTTACGAGGCTGCATTTGCACTAGCGGCGATATCAACTTAGGGCAAAAGACAATTGGTGACAACACTTAACCATGACACAAATGGAGCTATCACCTTTACAAGTTCAGAAGTGTCCAAGAACAAAAATTACATGCACTCATTGTACGTCATGACATTTTTGAAGGAACATGAACTCAGGAAAGCTTTTGTCAATAGTAGGTCCTCACTCAACCTATTGTCAATGAAAACATTATACATTGTCAATATACTACGGCACAAGGTGGTTCAAGTGCCAACCAAGATACAAGGTTTCAATAGGCATAGCTTCAACACAGTAGGGTATATCACGGTTCACTTACACGTCGAGCCGATCAGATCTTCTATGCACTTTCATTTATTGGAGATAGACACCTCGTATCACATGTTGCTAAGGTGTCCGTGGATCCATTCAAATAAATTAGTTGCATGTACATGTCATCAATGTGTGAAGCCTTGCATACGAGATAAGGTAGTGATGATTCCAATCTTTGATAAACCGTTTGCACTGGAAGAGACACACCTTTTAAAAGCTATTTTTTTCGAGAGAAAAGCTCTATCGAGAGAAACATCTAATAAAATATACTCTATTCTATTACCTTATTGGGACGATGTGAGTAAAACAACAAGATAGGTGCCAAAAGCTAGGAAGGTTGAGAAGGTGACACTACCTAATGGGAAGATGATATATTGATTATGATGGTTGCAAAAGGAGGATAACGACGCCTCCTCTAGCAAGGCTCATGAAGTACATGCCATTACTAACAAATAAGAAGATGATGTGGAAGCTCATTTACACATAAAAGGAGAAAATGGTGCAAACGACCAGTTGGAAGAAATAAATCTTGGAACAAATGATGAGGGTGCCCTCTCTTTATTAGCAAGACACTAACACCAAATGAGTGAAAAAGATGATAAAATTATTGAGAGAATTTACCGATGTACTCGTTTGGACATATGATGAAATGCATGGTCTAGAGGAGCCAATAATCATACACCCATTTAGGTCAAGATTGGAGTACACCCTATTAAGCAGGCGCCTAGGCAATTTCGATATGGGATCAAAGAGCATATTAAAGAAGAGATACAAAAACTCTTATCTGTCGGCTTCATAAAACTCATTCGACATCCAACTTGGTTGGTTAATGTCGTCCTTGTGAAAAAAGGTCAAATTTGTTGTTGTGTTGATTTTTGTGGTTTAAACAAAATATGCCCACAAGACGAGTTTCCTCTACCAAACATCGATTACTAAGTGAATTAAATGGTGAATCACAAGTTATTTTCATTTATGGATGAATTCAATGGATACAATTAAATTCAGATGGTGCTTGGGGATGAAGAGAAAACATCTCTTCATACGTTGATTGTAAATTTTTTTCTTTACGAAGATGTTGTTCGATTTAAATAATGCGTAAACCACGTACTAGCGCGACATGACAACCATTTTTCATGGCATGCTACACTTGGATATAGAAGCCTATGTTGATGACATAGTAGTGAAAAGTAAAGATTGGGAAAATCATGTAAACACGCTTAAGAAGGTGTTTGCACGATGTCGAAAGTTTAGATTGCGCATGAACCCTTTTAAATGCACATTTTGGGTACCCTTGGGATGTTTCCTTGGCTTTGTTGTTCACAAACGAGGGGTGAGTTCTAATCACAGATTTGGGATCCATGTGGCAGGATTATGGGCAAAATCTAAAATTTCTTGGGATTGCATTCAACTTCAGAAGGTGTTGTCTTTTTTTTTCTTGCTTGTCGCTTCAAGTGAAAGTTCAAAATCAAGTGCGGGAAGAATATCTAGTTCAAGTTCTGGTCTTGGTTCAAAAGTGCATCTTACAATTCAAGTTCTAGAGCTTTCTTTTGTTGTGGTATCCAAATTAAGCCACTGCTATCATGAGCATGAGTCCACCATGTAATATGGATAAATTAAAAAGTTCCTTGGGAAAATTTTCATATATTAGGATATTTATCCTTGGTTTAACTCAACTGGTCTCTCCATTTTCACCATTACTTAAAAATGGGGCTCATTTTGAATGAAATAAGGTGCATAAACACACATTTGATGGGATAAAGGGTGGTCTACTATGTTAGTTGGGCATTACAAGGTGCAAAACTTTGATATTCTAAGATCGAGAAGATGTTCCTTGCCTTAGTATATGCTTCATAGAAGTTCAGACATTATTTTCTTTCTAATGTAGTGGTAACAAAGGCGAACATGATTAAGTACATGTTATCACAATCTACCTTGATAGGGTGGGCAACAAAATAGTTATTCTAATTGATTGAGTTTGACATCAAATGCGTTGTACCACGAGGAGTTAAGGGACAAGCAGTGGCAGACTTGTTAGCCTTTTTTCTTAGGAATGACACCACACCCATTAATGAAAAAATTTAGGGAAATTGGCCCAAAACGACAATGTTAGCTAAGTGTCTTGGGTGGATGATGTATTTTGATGGATCATCAACAATAAAGGGAGGAGGCGCCGACCTTGTATTCAAAGCCTCATACAAGTTGATGGTATTTTTGTCTTTTAAGTTGGACTTTATATGTAGTAATAACAAAGCAAAGTACGAGGCGTTTGTACTTGGCCTTACTCTTGCAAAACAAATGGGTATAAAGAATCTAGACATCAAGAAGATTCTAGCTTTCTAGTGAATCAAATGAATTGAACATTTTCATTAAAAAAAATTAATCCTTGAGCCTCATCAAGCTAGGGCACAACATCTATTGCATTTTTATGAGAACTCAAGTATTACACACATAAGTCGAACTTCTAATAGGCATGCTAACACCTTGAGGACATTAGCTTCATGCTTGAAGTTTGAATGTGACATTAACATTAACAAGCCTACATCCTCCCAGCACATACAAAGGTGTGGCTTCCATTGTTCCAATGAGACATTAACATCAACAAGCCCTTGACATCGCTATCAACTTTCAATTTTCTTGACACGATTAAAATGTCGCCCAAACCCACACGATCTAGGAACTCGAACTTACGTCTGTCACTCAAGGAAGTAGTCACCCACTCTCCCATGAGTTAGAAGGATAGGAATGAGAGAGCAAGGTTTTCTGAGAAGTGAAGAACTTGTTGCAACCAAGGGGAAAATACATTGTTGAAAAAGGAGTATGAATTACTTTATTTTCCACGCCTTCAAAGGAGAGAAATTTCCAAGAATGTCTAGAAGAAGATTTGTCGGGTTGAATGGAGGAAGTGTGATAAAAGAAGTTGTCGTTGCAACAAAAGATGTTCTTCTTGATTGTATTTAAGGATCGGAGAAATAAAGCAAGAATCTTGCTTAGCCTACCGCAATAGGTGCTTTATGAAGAAGGGTCCCATTTCCTATGGCCTTAGTTTACTTATAGGCAAGGAGTAAGAAAGAAATGGTTATAGAACCTTATCAAACACTAAGGTTGCATAAATCAACCATGACGTCGTAAGTACTACGATGGGTGCCAACACATTGTTTTTTTAAGGCGCCATACTTGTTTTCCCTGAGAAATGCTCTTGTATTCAAATGGAGCCATGCTGACTTTTTCTTTACTTGGGGACTTATATTAGGCAATATCGAAAAGGGTGTCATACGTAATCTTAAGACACAACTTATTCCTTCAAGGCGCCATGCCAATGAGGTCACACATACAAGGCATCGTACTTGTTAAGCTAACTCATACTTATATCTCAAAAAGGTACCGTGCGTATTTTCTTTTGAGGCATCGTGTGCAAACTAGAGAGCATCGTAAGTTCTTATTTCATTTAGGGAAAATTATCAAAAAAAACCCTAATAAAATAATTATTTCACAAAAATAATCGAATTTATTATAAATTATCAAAACGATAATAAACCGACCATTGAATGGCCGATTGTTTTCTCTCCTCTTTCTTTCTCTTCTCTTTCTCTCTCTTGATTATTTTTTTTTTAAATCAAAAAAAAAAAAAACCGGCCATGGAATGACCTTTTTTTTTCTCTCCCCTCTTTTTCTCTCTTGATTTAAAAAAAAATCGAATTAAAAAAAATGACCATTAAATGGTCGATTTTTTCTCTTTCCTCTTTCTCTCTTTTGATTATTTAAAAAAATGAATTTAAAAAAAAACATTGAATAGCCAATTTTTTTATCTTTCTCATCTTTCTCTTTCTTGATTTTTTTTTTTAATTTTGAATTTTAGTTCATTACTTCCTCTTCTCTCCTCTCTCTTCCCTTCTCTCTCTTCTCTTCTTTTCTCTCTAAGAATAAATTTTTTTTACTTCTTCTTCTTCTTCTTCTTCTTCAACTTCTTCACTAAGGTAAATCGAATTTTTTATTATTATAAACATCTCAAGATCTTGATCTTGATCTTATGATAAGATTAAGATCATAAGATCTTGATCTAAAGATCGTGATCAAGGTGGTTGAGTCTACATGTATTACCACATTGGCAATCAAACACAATAATCTTATAAATTTCATATAAAAATTCAAGATTAAAAGATAAATATAAAAAATGGAGTTTGATTTATGGTGTTGAAAATGGATGGTTACAGTACTCCTAAAACTTAAAATTAGAATTATCAATGACACATGTCAAAATAATTAACATGCAACACTCCACAATCCACATGTTATAAACAACAAGCAACACTCTACAATCCAAATGTTATTTTTTATTTATTGTCCACATATCATGTTTTATTATAGATGCAAAGACATTTAAGACATATTTTATTTCTCTTTTAGGTTAATTTTCTTGGTTAGAAACTACAAAGAGTAACTAAAATATTTACAAATTCATAGCTCTTAATTTAAATGTCACTTGACCTTAGAATCAAATTACGAGTTACAAAATCAGCACTCTTACCAATATTGATTGTGTTTTTTTTTTTTTTTTTTTTTTTTTTTTTGTGATTATGCTTTGTGATTTTTAATTGCTAGTCTGTGGTTTGGTGATAGTAAAAAACATAAGTAAAGAAAACCAAACTACCATTAATAATCCAAATGGCACAACTCTTTCAAGCTATGGTTTTTTTTGTTTTTTAACCTTTAAATTCTTCAAGTAAATTATATCAGAGAAATAACAACCCAAAAATACTTAAGATGCAGTTTGAACTGATATTTCTTTCCCTTCAAAAAATAAAAAAAAGACCCATAAAGTTTCAAGTTTTCAAAACTACCTGCTTTGGAATTTGGATGGTTACCGTACTCCCAAAACTTAAAATTAGAATTATCTCTATTTTTTTCTAATTAAAACTAGATTATTTTGAATATAAATTCATAAAAAAGATATTTAAAATTTTTTAAAATTAACTAACTTAAATCTAATGATATTTTAATGTTATCTCTTTTGTAAGGATTTTTTTAATTTAAAATATTAATTAAGTTAATTTTGAAGATAAGATTTGCCAATTTTTTAAAATTAAAATGAATTTAAGGATCATGATATTTTAATCTTACTTATTTTGACAAAAAAATTTCATTAATGAAATTTAGAATAAATAGTAAAAATGTTATTATTGTAATATTATATTATAATGATATTTACATAAAATTAAGAATTATTAATATATATAATGTTTTAGGGTAAATTATGAAAAAAAATTAAATAAAAAAATTATTTCGTAAAAAGAACATAATTTGTTGAAAATTATGAAAAAGATAATAATTCAACCATTAATATTTTTATCTTATGATCTTAAGATCTTGATCTTAGTATCAATATCTTATTATCTTGATCTGAATGTCAATATCTTATGATCTTAATATCAATATCTTATGATTTTGATTTATTGGAATAAATAGTAGCCAATGATGGACGTATTCTTTGAGATCCGACTACAGATGTTGTTTTAACTAATCGACAAGGTTATATATCGAGTGATATATGGGTGGGACAGGTTAGAATTTTATTTAAAAATTAATGATGCATATTAGTTACAATTATATAATTATTTAATAATTAATTTTATAATTATTCAAATTGATTACGATTCCCATTTACAATTGCGAATCATGGGCAATTTTTTAGAGATTGGGACATTAGTGGTCCACGAGAGGCTCTTGCTGCAGCTACTGATTTTGAGTATTATCAGTGCATCCGGTGGCTGCATCATGATGCATGCCTTTGCTATGCATTAGCTGAGAAATTTTGGCCACAGACTTGCATGTTTCACATGCCACTCGGAGAGATGGCCATTACATTAGAGGACACTTTTCATTGTTTAAGACTGAAGATCGATGGGTCTCCTATTGTTGTGTCATGTATGAGGAGAGATGAGTATCCCAATCTTATCTATTAGTGTTTTGAAAGACTACATCTTGTTGATGGAAGCTCTTCTTACAGTTTTATTAACCTTACATGACTACGCGATATATTTGGGAGATTGCCAAATAGAGATATGTCTATAAATGAGTTAAAATTTAAATTTTTATTATTATAGAAAATGTTAAATTAAAATTAATATATTTTAATTAATTATTAATATTTTATTTTATATTAGGTAAATAATTATACTCGCGTATATCTATTGGCACTATGTGGAGCCACACTATTTCTAGATGCATATAGTAATGTTATCGATAGTAGTCTACTCCATTTATTTAGGAATCTATCTATTACATCAAGTTATGTTTGGAGTGCCATCATTCTTACATTTTTATATTATTCTCTTAGCAAATTTGTAAGAAACGAGGGGAAGCAACCATCAAGACTTATGGGATGTACACCGTTATTACAAGTATGGGCACACGAACAATTACTAGTAGGTGTCATACTTACGATTTACCATCTTTCATTCCCTCGAGCATGTAGATGGATGACACATAATAAGACAATATTGGTGATCCGCATCATAGTATCTTACCATATCGGACCAAGTTGGATTTTCTTTTTTCCTCTATGGTAAATATAAACATTTTTAATTTATGTCTAATTAAATTGTTATTATGATATTTCTTTTTATTTATTTATTTATTCTTTTTTAGGTTGTATAGACCCCATATCATCATATTGTAGGTGAAGATATGGAGATTATACGTACAACTCATAATCTGAGTTTTGCATCGATTTTCTGTAATATTTTTACACACTGCATTGTATAATCTTGTGGATAGATGTATGCAACAGTTCGATTTACAACAACTTATCCCGGGTCTTGTCCAACGATGGGCTATAGTGGGGAGGACGGGAATAATAGATGTCATAGTAATGATAGATTAGGAAGAAAGATTTATTAGATTTCTTGTACATGGTCAATTATGTCAGAACTTATAAGGTAATTTTAAAGTGAAGTTCACTTATATCAATTATATTAATTATATTGAGACTTACATGATAATTTTAAAAATATTTAGATGATTGGCCATCTGAGGAATTTCAAAGATGGTATGGTTGTCTTTGGATGCATAATCCAGCACTGCATTTTCTTAAACCACAATATATGTCTCGTGGTTATACGGATGACTTGTGCGTATTATACAGAGACAGATGTTATAACATGTTAAGTTATAACATTTATTTTAATAATTTAATTTTTTTAAATAAAAATTTATATCTAATATAGTGTATTATTTTTCAGGCGGGTGTTCTTAATTCTTTGGCTCGGTAGATCCATGAGATAGATGTCCATGGACGAGTCATAAATTAGTTGAAAACTGCTATCTCAACCTTGACATTTCTACCGCCTTTGCATCTTCAGATACCTAAATCGATTGAGTCAATCTATACAGTTTCGCAACGTCAATATCGTCAACTTGATCCTGAACCCGAGCTTGAGCCTAAGCTTGAGTCTGCGCCTAAGAATGACATGCACGATGACGATAAAGATGAGGATGAGGATAAAGATGAAGATGAAGAGGAGGAGGGTGGTGATGAGAATTCTCGAGAACAGCAGGATGATGAGACTGGATATTACACGCAGATGAATCAGGGTGATTATATTCCAGTACATGCTGATCAGGATGAGGAAATGATGCGTGCAAATCTCGAGACAGGTTATTTTTCATCTTTGTTGGACCCCCTTATGACATGTACTCACCATTTTCTCCTTTAAAGCCAATATCATACACAATACTCACAGACTCTAGAGGATCCATATCTTCAGTCATCTCAGCCTACATATGAATACTTGATGCAATACCCATAGACTCCACAAAGTCCACAAGCTCCACATCTTCAGTTATCTCAACCCTCCATCTGCTTAAGAATTATGTATTATTTTACGTAGACATAATCCAGAAAGAAACATGTCTAAAAAATCTGCTCAAGAGTTATTAAAAGGTGATTGTAGTTGAGGCAAGTATTGTCGCTATTTGTCATTTATTATGTTTGTTTACCACGTGATTAAGTTCATATTCGAAATATTTGCCACGTAATTAAGTTTGCCATGATATAAAGTTTGAATTACACAATTGTTAGAGTTACACAATTATCCAATTATGCATTTTAAAAATATTAGTATTTTGCACAATTATCTTCCATGGTCATGGAAATACATAAGATGGAAAGATTAACTTAACTTCGGGTTGCATTCTATATTAGCCATAAGATAAAATTCACCACATTGATTTTAAAAACTTAGTGTTGAGTTCACGACTTTCTAACTTAGTATTGAGTTCACCACATTTTATTTAATTACTGTCGAGTTCGATGGTAATTAAATAAAAAATGGTGAACTCGACACTAAGTGGTAAGTTAATTAAGTTAAAAAGTGGTGAACTCAACACTAAGTGGTAAGTTAATTAAGTTAAAAAGTGGTGAACTCAACACTAAGTGGTGAGTTCATCAGTTTTTAACATTGTGTAGTGTTGAGTTCACCACTTTCTAACTTAGTGCTGAGTTCACCACATTTTATTTAATTACTGTCAAGTTCGATGGTAATTAAATAAAAAATGGTGAACTCAACATTAAGTGGTAATTAATTAAGTTAAAAAGTGGTGAACTCAACACTAAGTTATTAAATAAAATAACGTAATTAAAGTAAAAGACACTCATTCTTTGTATAAAAGGTTTGTTGCATAATCTAGTAACTACGTCCCTGATTTCTTACGAACCAATCCACTATTTTCGTACGTAAATATTACATTTCCACTTACAAAATTGATATACAAAATTAAACACAAACATTTAACAAAAATTAAAAAAAATTACAATTATTTTCAAATTGAATTTCTACATGTGGATCGATTGTGTCCAATATTTCCACAACGACTACAATGCAATGGTCGCACACCTTGAATGTTAGTTTTCTTTCTGTTTACCTTTGGACGATTAGGTCGGAGTCAAGTCATAGGCAACAAAATTTGTTCTTCTCGTTGAGGAGGATTTTCTAACTCATGTGGATCAGGAATACCTTCTATAGAAGTTGTGTAACAATGTCTATATCTTTCAACACTAAATTCGTTAGAACAAAATTGATATTTATCACATCTTTTCATATCGCATACTTTAATTGCATGTTGGCATGGAATAAGTGTCTGAGTCTATTTGTCACAAGTACAATATCTATTATCCATTTGAAGTACGTGCATTTTTTATTTCTCACGATCATATACTTCATATCTCATATCATTAATAGTTAAAAGTTCACAACTAATAATCTTTTGTATTTTTTTTTGAATTTTATTTTCAACCCTTGAAACTAATTAAGAATCCCAAATAAGACTCTTTAATCTACGACTATTATGTTATTCAATTATTTTACACATAATACATTCTAGTAATCCGGTTATTGGTTTCATTCGCAATTTTAATATTCATGAATTAAAACTTTCATTTGCATTTGATCTTATTATTCTAAAACGAGGTATTGGAGAATGACTTACTGCCCAATGAATTAATGCATGTGTCAGATCTTCCTCTGATATTATCCAATTATATATTTCAATATTTTCTCTCTTAATTAATTTTAACTTTATTTTACAGTCAATTTCAGTATAAGCTTTAGCAATTTTTTCTAAAAGTTTGCAAAATAATTCTGATTTATAAATTCTTTTTAAATTTGCTTGAAAATGTTGAATGCAAAAAAAAATTGAAATGATGAAGGAAAATATTTATTAATTACAAATATTATTCCTTTGTGTTTATCTGAAATAAATGAAATTTTATTAAAATCATAAGGTATTCGTGACATTTCAAAATAATTTAAAAACCATTCCCAAGTATCTGTATTTTCTTGTTCAACTATTGCATATGCAAGTGGAAAAATACCATAATTTGGATCGTAAGCAATCGTAACAAGCAGTATACCTTGATATTTATCTTTTAAGAATGTACCATCTAATCCTACAATTGGTAAACATTCATTTTTAAAATCATCTATATATGTTTTAAAAAATATATAAATACGTTGAAAATGACTATTTGGACTAATTTTAAGAAAATAAAAGCTTCCTAGATTTATTTATAAAATAGTTTGACAATAATATTCAATATTTTTATGTCTCAACTTCACAATCATGTATTTCACGATTAGTTTTTTCCCCTTCCTTTTCAAATTTTTATATATGTGATAGATATATTATATTCATCTCTAATATTAGTCATTATAGATTGGGGAGAATAAAATTGATTATTCCTTACTCGAGTTAATATTTTATCCTTTATCCAGTTACTACTGGCTTGAGGATGAGGTCGTGAGTCCATTGTACCCATACATGTGTGGGTTGTATCAAATTTACATATAGTAAATAAATCATTATTTGTAATTTTTTTTGCATATATGCGTCAATCACAGTTTGAAACATCGCATGTAACTATAACTTTTTATTTATTATTAATAACAAATTTTATTCTAAAATTATGAGTAATATCTAAAGAAATATTATCAACAAATCCATCTACATCACTCTCAAAATCATGTTGTGTTATAACATTACATTGAGTTGTATTGTATGTAATATTATGGTTAATATCAGTATTTTGATATTAATTTGAAGAATTAGGCTCATCTTGACCATAATTTGATTGATATAGTACAAAATTTTCATGTTGTATCACAAAAATAATTGTACTTTAAGAATTTTGATTATAATTTAATGTATATTCCCAAGTTCCTTAATCAAAAATATCAATTAAATTTTTTTTATTATCTAAATTGATAACTGATCTTATTGAAAATTGTCGTTGAATATTGTAGATTTAAATAATAGGAGCTTTTAACTCCGTATATGTAATTTCTGATGAAGTTGATAAAAATCATGTATTTCCACCAATATACGTGATACCTTCAACATAATCGCCATATCGACAAACAATTACTCTTGAATTCATATTCGATGTAAATTGTAAAAGAATAAAAATAGGAAGAATTATTAGAGAATCAAAATAGTAAGAATTGTGAAAAAATAAGTGTGAGATATATATATATAGGGGGCGTTCGGCGCTTCACTGTTTAACAAACCTTTTAGCAAACAGTCAATGTGTGTTAAGTTATAAATTATAACTTTATTTATAGTGCCGTCCCTCGACTTCATATTATTTAATATTTCCTCCATCTTCTCTTTAAACAAAAATGAAATAACTATAGAGAGAGAGAGAACCAAATCAGCAAAAAACCCATCAAACCAACAACATGTCTCTCAACAAAATCTTATCCTCCTTATCTCAATCCAATCTCCTCAAACCCTTAATCTACCTCTCTTCATCCTCCCATCTCCACCGTCCATTCTCCTCTTATACAGACAACTAAACCATCATCACCATCGAAACCTCAGTCCCTTTCACAGGTCACAAATTTGATCCACCATCTCGTACAATTGAAACAACCCCAAAAGAACTTATGGGTTTTTTCAAAGACATGGCTTTGATGCATCGTATGGAGATCGCAACAAATTCTCTCTACAAATTCAAACTAATTCGAGGTTTTTATCATCTTTATGATGGTCAAGAAGCCGTAGTTGTTGGTATGGAGGCTGCAATCACGAAGAAAGATTGCATCATAATTTCTTATCGTGATCATTGTATCTATTTAGGTCATGGTGGAACCCTAATTGAAGCTTTCGCAGAATAAATGGGTCTTAAGGTAGGATGTTCGAAGGGGAAAGGAAGATTGATGCATTTTTATAAGAAGAAGAGTGGTTTCTTTGGTGGGCATGGAATTGTTGGTGCTCAAATTCCTCTTGGGTGTGGATTGGCTTTTGGGCAGAAGTATTCCAAGGATGGGACTGTTACGTTTGCAATGTATGGTGATGGTGCGGCAAATCAAGGACAGTTGTTCAAAGTGCTTAATATGGCTGCGCAGTTCTACTCTGTTATTTCGTTTCTCTTTTTAGAGAAGAGGGAGGAAGCATTAAATAATATGAAGCCGAGGGATGGCGCTGTAAATAAAGTTATAGTTGATAACTTAATGTAGATCGACTGTTGTTTTCAATCTCGTCTGTTGGATCACGTGTTATCGAATGGTATCAATTTGTTTGCTAAAAGGTTTGTTAAATAGTGAGGCGCTGAATGCCTCCCATATATATAGTATAACGGTAAAAAAAATGACTAAAAAATGACTACGTAACAGTCAAATTGAAAAACATAAATGGTAAAGTAACGGTTGGATTGTAAAAAGGAAAATTTGGCCCTTGAATGGCTAGTCAACAGATTTAGGAGAAGAAAGAAAAAAAATTGCCATTCAATGGTGTAGACACCCCATTTTTGCATCCGCATGATTAATCAAGTCGTCAACCCGATCACAAAGGTTCCCAATGATGGATGTCTATTCCAATGCTTTATTTTGCTACCAGATATGTTTCAGAAATCCGGATGAGGTATCTTGAACTGACAAAACTTAGAAATCACGCTACGCTAGGAAAATACTACCCCAGAAACATAGAAATCATCATCCTGTAAACCAAAAAGAAGTTTCACGATAAAAATCACTAAAAATGACCAAATTATAAAAATACCCCTAACATCAAAACAACCTTAGAGCCTACATTACGCTTAGGAAAATCCGTTCAAACACATAAAACAACAAATCGAAACCAAATAAATCATTTCACCAATTTTCACAAAATTCGACAAAATTACGAAAATACCCCTCATAAAATTCACGATCATTTCACACAAAAAATTTCATACATGATAAAAATCAACTTTTTCATTGAATTCCTTATGAGAAACTGATTCCAAAACATCCTGGAACATTGAAAAACGACTTAAAACGTAAAAAATCCTCTCCGAGGGCAAAATGGTAATTTCACAATTTTAATAATTAAAAATTTGAAATTAATAAATAAATCATTAAATAATGTAAAGTGAAACATTAATAAAATTAATTACAAAATTTAAACCAAAAAAATTGATCAATCAGGCTTTCAAGAAAAATTGTTGATCGTTCGCAAGATATTTCTTTAAGGACCCCTCCATTTGGGGGTCCAAAGAATTAAAGATATAATAGAGGGGGGTTCTCCAAAAATTTAAAGCCAATCAAGCAAGACTAAAGTCAAGATATTAAAGTCAATCAAATAAGGCTAAAGTCAAAATTAAAGTCAATTAAGTAAGACTAGAGTCAAGTATTAAAGTCAATCTCATAAGACTAAGGTCAAAACCCTAAATCAAAACCCTAATCTAAACTAATCAAGTCAATCTCATAAGACTAAGGTCAAAACCCTAAATCAAAACCCTAATCTAAACTAATCAAGTCAATCTCATAAGACTAAAGTCAAAACCCTAAAACCCTAAAAACTAAGTCAAAACCCTAATTGAAACCCTAAAAGAAACCCTAATCAAACCCTAATGCTTCTAAAAACTTTATAAATAGGAGCCTCCACACCCTATTTTGGTATCAAAGAAAAAACCCTAGGAAAAGAAGCCTCTATAGCCTCCCCAAAACCCTAATTTTGGAGTCAAAACTCCTTCCCTAACACCCCTACTCCGATTTTAGCCTAAAAAACACCCAAAAACCTCTCAAAAACATCCCAAAAATCCACAACAAATTCGAAGTACCCAGATCCAAGAAGGAGAGACCTTACCTCGGAGATCAGGAATCATATCCGGAGATAGAACGAAGTAAGGAATACGGTACAAGGAGTCATTCTCACCAGATCTGAGGGAATAACACTTTTGCAGATTAAAGGTAAATTTTTTTATTTTTTTTAATCTAGGTTTATCATTAGCAATGTAGATCTATTTGGGATAAGTAGAGACTGGCATTGGCTGGGTGGGGTTGGTGCCTAACACCTTCCAACCCCGTAACATGATCCCCGGATTCAGATTTCTATAGTAGATTAGTTCTTTTTATCCATTGTAGGGTCAATTTGGTTCCTAGACCGTAATAACTAGGTGGCGACTCCCAAACCTCAAGGGTCAAAAGCGGATCCGCGCACCCCGCGGATCGAGGGCGCTTTCAAATGGCTATTTTTTTTTTAAATCAAGAGAAGAAAGTGGAGAGAGAAAAAACCGGCCATTCGATGGCCGTTTCTTTTGTAAAAATTCATTTTTTAAAAAAAATCAAGAAAGAGAAAGAGGAGAGAGAAAAACCGACTATTCAATGGCCGTTTTTAAAAAACAATCGACCATTCAATGACCAGTTTATTATCCTTTTGGTAATTTTCAATAAATTCGGTTCTTTTTATAAAATAATTATTTTATTAGGTTTTTTTTATAATTTTCCCTTTCATTTATAAACACAAAAATATTCATTCTGCCGTGTGCAAACTAAAGAATGTCATTTATGACCACGAACATGTTCATAATGCTGTGCACTCCTATTTTTTGAGATACACCACGTGTATATGCTCATGGTGTCGGGCGTACTCACTCCAACTATGGACCTATATTTGTCCATAATAAAAATAGGCACCAATACACTATGTGTATTCCTACAAGGTGCCATGCACTTTTGCCCTAATTTACTACTAACTTTTCTTGAATTATCACAAAAGTTGGTTCATCTGCCCCTTCAAAGGTACTACGAAAGTTGGCTAGCTACGGGTACTTCGAAATACACATCGCATGACTATAAGGATCATAAACAAACTCACACGATACGTATGGGTCCATTGTAGCTATGGGTGATGTAGACACCACGTGGCATCATTAAGGGGCTTGAGAACAGTGGCACAATCATAGGAAATACCTTGACATCTAGAGCATAGTACCTGGATAGGACGACCCACAGGTAGAAAGCATCAAACTCTATGACATCGTGCATAGGCTAGGGGAAGTCGAAGCTTATTATTTGAAAACAAAGACATGTGATGTAATCATGACACTTTGAAATGCCTCTAACTTAAAAAAGAACTATCAATAAAGTGTTTTTTTTTCTCTTTGTTTTGCTTATGCATACAATCTTGGAAAAGAGTTGGCTAATTTATAAAAGCTAAGTCTGATAGAGTAGGGTTAGATTATGAAAAAGACATGGTTCATTTATGGGAGCCTAGCCCGACTGAGTGTGGTCGAATGATGAAAAAGACTTGGCTCATTTATGGGAGCCAAGGGATCGAGTAGAGTCGAATTATGGGAAAGACTTGGCTCATTTATGGGAGCCAAGCCCAACCGAGTAGGATTAGAATATGGAAAAGACTTGGCTCATTTAGAGCCTTAAAGACTTGGTCACTCATTGAAACCAAGTGTGACCAAGAAGGGACCAAATTAAGATAAAATCAAAAGAATCTAAAAGCAAGGCAATTAATGTAAAAAAGGAAATAAGTTTTTTCCATTAATCGGAAGAGGATTAGAAAATGGAAACAAAAATTACATAAAAACTCCTAAACAATAGGGATGGGAGTAACATCAGCCATCTCTTGAGCTTTAGCATGGTTGAGTACGGAGCTCTAAGGTTGGATGGGGTGGGAGTTGGAGTTGCATCAATATCGGAGGGAACAAAGGTCTCCTTGGCCTCAAGAGCCTTCTTTAGTATGGCCATCAGTTTGAAATAAACCACGAAGATCTCAGCATATTTCTCAACCAAATCAGAAGTACTTGGACTGAGTCCTGGGCTGCAACATTCAAAAAAGAAGTCCTATTTTTCTGCAAAGTTTCCTATTCTTCTGCAAGTTTGTTAGTTCTATTTCTTATTTAAACTCTTTCAATGAATTAAAAAATGGCAGAAATAAATTAACCCAAACCTTGTGGTATGTTCTCACCTTAAGAGAACAATTTATCCTTATTTCTTGAAGCTTTGACTGGGACATATCAATGGTATCAGAGCTTCGTTACAATGGTGTAGACACCTCATTTTTGCACTCATCTTATTAATCAACTCGTCAACCCGATCGCAATGATTCCCAATGATGGATGTTATTTCCATTGCTTTATTTTGTTCCCAGAAATATTTCAGAAATCCGGATGAGATATCTCGAACTGACAAAACCTTAGAAACCACGCTACGCTAGGCAAATACGACCCTAAAAGCATAGAAATCATCATCTTACAGACCAAAAAGAAGCTTCACGATAAAAATCACTAAAAATGACCAAATTACTAAAATACCCCTAACATCAAAACAACCCTAGAGCCAACATTACGATTAGGAAAACTCATTCAAATACATAAAATAACAAATCGAAATCAAATACATCATTTCGCCAATTTTCACAGAATTCGACAAAATTACGAAAATGCCCCTCATAAAAGTCACGACCATTTCATAAAAAAACTTCATAAATGAAAAAAACCAACATTTCCATTGAATTTCTTATGAAAAACTGATTCCAAAACATCCTGAAATATTGAAAAATGACTTAAAACGTAAAAAATCCTCTCTGAGGGCAAAACGATAATTTCACAAATTTAATAATTAAAAATATTGAAATTAATAAATAAAATATTAAATAATATAAAGTGAAACATTAATAAAATTAATTTAAAATTTTAAACTAAAAAATCGATCAATCAGGCTTTTAAGCAAAATTGTTAATGGTTGCTAGGATATTTATTCAAGGACCCCTCCATCTGGGGGTCCAAAGAATTAAAGATATAATAAAAGGGGGTTCTCCAAAAATCAAAGTCAATCAAGTAAGACTAAAGTCAACCTTAAATTCAATCAAGTAAGACTAAAGTCAAGATATTAAAAGCCAACCAAGAAAGACTAAAGTCAAAGTATTAAAGTCAATCTCATAAGATTAAAGTCAAAACCCTAAATCAAAATCCTAATTTAAACTAATCAAGTCAATCTCATAAGACTAAAGTCAAAATCCTAAATTAAAACCCTAAAGATTAAGTCAATCTCATAAGACCAAAGTCAAAACCTTAATTAAAATCCTAAAAGAAACCCTAATCAAACCCTAATGCTTTTAAAAAATTTTATAAATAGGAGCCTCCACACCCTATTTTCGTATCAAAGAAAAAATCCTAGAAAAAGTAGGCGAAGAAGCCTCCACAACCTTCCCAAAATCCTAATTTTGAAGCCCCAACTCCTTACCTAACACCCATACTTCAATTTTAGCCTGAAAAACACCTAGAAACCTTTCAAAATCATCTCAAAAATCCATAACAAATTCGAAACATCCAGATCAAAGAAGAAGATACCTTGCCTCGAAAATAAGAAATCAGATCCGGAGACAGAACGAAGCAAGGAGTACGGTATAAAGAGCAGTTTCACCAGATCTGAGGGAATAAAACCTTTACATATCGAAGGTAACATTTTTGTTATTTTTTTATCTAGGTTTCGTCAATAGCAATGTAGTCTTATTTGGGATAAGTAAAGACCGGCATTGGCCGGGCGGGGTTGGTGCCTAACACCTTCCAACCCCGTAATGTGATCCCCGGATTCAGTTTTTCTATAGTAGATTAGTTTTTTTTTATCCATTTAGAGTCAGTATTCGGTTCCTAGACCGTAATAACTAGGTGGCGACTCCTAAACCTCAAGGGTCAAAAGCAGATCCGCCTACCCCGCGGATCGAGGGCGCTTTCAGTGACAACTCCACTGGGGACTATTGAGGATCAAACTTGAAAATTTTCAAGTATGGGAGCATTGCCATGATGACCTAGTTATTTTTATTATTTAGTTCGATTTATTTTTTTTATTTATTTATTTCTTTTTGTGACTTAATTGTGGATGCTTTTGGGTATTGCATTTTTGTCCAATTAAGGATCACTTTTTGATGACCCCTAAATAATGAAAGATTCAAATTGACATATGAAAATGATGGAATGATGAAGGTTGGTATAATAATATTAAAATATTTTTACAGAATATTCTAGTAAGAATTAAGTCTGGGAACCTATTAATAAAAAGTAGATCTCATCGTGTAGATTAATTTAGAACCTGAGTTCACTTGATTTCATTATCCGGAGCTTGAGATATCATCGATGCAAGTTCAATCTGTAAATCTAAAATTGTTGCTGAATGAAGGTTGGGACAGCAATGTTAAAATATTTTTATAGAATATTCTAGTGAGAATTAAGTCTGGGTACCTATTAATAAAACGTAGATCTCATCGAGTAGATTAATTTAAAATTGAGTTCACTCAATTTCGTTATCAGGAGCCTTGGATATCATCGATGCAAGTTCAATCTATAAATCTGAAATTGTTACTGAATGAAGGTTGGGACAACAATGTTAAAATATTTTTATAGAACATTCTAGTGAGAATTAAGTCTAGGTACCTATTAATAAAACGTAGATCTCATCGAGTAAATTAATTTAGAACCTGAGTTAACTCAATTTCATTATCGGGAGCCTTGGATATCATCGATACATGTTTAATCTGTAAATCTGGAATTGTTGCTGAATGAAGGTTGGGACAGTAATGTTAAAATATTTTTACAAAGCATTTTAGTGAGAATTAAGTCTGGGCACCTGTTAATAAAACGTAGATCTCATCGATAGATTAATTTAGCACCTGAGTTCATTCAATTTCATTATCCGGAGCCTTAAATATCATCGATGCAAGTTCAATATGTAAATATGGAATTGTTGCTGAATGAAAGTTGGGACAGCAATGTTAAAACATTTTTACAGAACATTCTGGTGAGAATTAAGTCTGAGAACCTTTAATAAAACGTAGATCTCATCGAGTAAATTAATTTAAAACCTGATTTCATTCAATTTCGTTATCGGGAGCCTTGGATATCATTGATGCAAGTTCAATATGTAAA
Organism: Akebia trifoliata; assembly: GCF_017979445.1. NCBI lineage: Eukaryota > Viridiplantae > Streptophyta > Magnoliopsida > Ranunculales > Lardizabalaceae > Akebia > Akebia trifoliata. Next base: position 20,119,549 of record NC_141382.1, read on the forward strand.
TCTGGAATTATTATTGAATGAAGGTTGGGACAGCAATGTTAAAACGTTTTTACGGAACATTCTAGTTAGAATTAGGTCTGGGCACCTATTAATAAAACGTAGATCCCATCGAGTAGATTAATTTAGGACCTGAATTCACTCGATTTCATTATCGGGAGCCTTCGATATCATCGATGCAAGTTCGGATTATATTTTTCTAATTCACAGAAAATCTGAATTTATCTAGTGTTAGCATAGTTAATGTTCTTGAGAGCGAGCTCATCTCAACAATTATCATTCTGTCATCAATGTAACATCTATTGGAATCTCGATTTATTTTGGATTACCCAAAAGTGATCATTGGTTGGACCTTAAAAATTATAAAAATCATGCCTATTACAATGTTTGTTTGATCAATTATTATATACCATGCTCATTAATTGATTTGCCATTGATCTTGATCAGATATATAGTTGATGTGCTTATTGGTTATCTTAATGATTTTATTGGACTGGTATTTTTTTTGCCTAATATTCATATGGTATCAATGTGTGATGGTCTGATCAGACCCATGGGCCCATTTATTTGGAAAAGGCCCCGGGCACACCCTACCCTGTTTTGCACACACCACTTACACGTTTGTATTATTTCTTTGCACACTTACACGTCCCATATAGCCAACACGGCACTAGTGCGTGGCCCGGTCTCTTCGGAGATGCGACGTCATTCATGAAAACCATAACTCCAGTCACGTACCTTAGGGTATATCAAACTGGGACATCAATACTGTCTGATCAGGTGATTCTAAGAGGTATATTGATGCACCCAAGCTGGAGTGACCTGAGCCTTTGACTTATTGTGAGCCACACAGTCACATGTCCCGATTGCCAACGTAGTACTAGTACGTGGTCGGTCCCCTCGCGGGATGCCAAACCATTTATGAAAGCTACAACTTTTGACTTGTACCCGTAGGTATATACAAGATAATCCAAGTATATCAATTACACTTTTTGGTCAAAATCTGTGTTTAAGCGAGATTCGGCCCCGCTGTACCCTATTGTACGAGGGGGATAGACTACGTCTATTCTAGACGAAAGATATTTAAGTGGGCCCTTGCTCAGCATCGTGTGTCACCTCTCAATTGGGGATCAAACTGGCTGTTTTTGACTTCAGAGAAGTGAGTTGAGGTCTTAAATTATCACCTATACGGTATATCAAACCAAGTTACCACGTATCGAGGGGTATATAGGTGTATTTGGACAAGGGTGGCCAAATAAAATGCATTGCATGTAGTAAGATGAGAGTCTAAAAACCTTCTTTGTAGGTCACGACTCAAACTTATCGTGGGTGTTCCCGGGTTGTTTATTGAATGGAACCTTGTGAATGATGAATGTATGTGAATGATGAGATCAGAACGCATGTGAATGATAAGATCAGAATGCATGTGAATGATGAGATAGATGTATATGAATGATGAGATCAGGAATGTGCGGGTTTGTCCTCAAGGATAAATTTTTTGTTGTTTAACCTGATTTGAAATTACAGTATCACTAAGTACACCTACCCAATAAAAAATCCATTTTAAACTTGACCCAGTCCATCTCGATCCAACGATCATTATGGGCCGGGCCATTTAAATCGAAATAGAAATCAAATTTTCAAAGAGAAAAAATAGTTTACGAAAGGAAAGTATTTTCAAGAAAAAGTGTTTTCCAAAAGAAGTGTTCTTTAAAAAATATGTTTTCTAAAAAAAGTGTTGTTCTCTAGAAAAAATATTTTCTAAGAAAAAGTATTTTGCAGAAAATATTTTTCACGAGATTTTTCAAGAGAAAATGCTTTCCAAATAAAAAACTATTTTTCAAAGAAAAAATGTTTTCCAGAAGAAAATGATTTCCAAAAGAAAAGAAAATAAAGGAAAAATGATTTACTAAAGATTTATTTTTGGATGAAAAATTTTTGAAATATGTTTTTTTACCAAAAATCTATTTTTTGCATGGACCTTGTAAAATTATCAAAATATGTTTTTCTAAACAGAAAATGATTGCAAAAAATAATCAGAATTGTGAAAATTGTTATCCAATAAAAACATTATTCTCAAGAGTGTAATAAAATTATTTTCCTTTTGAATAATCATTAAATTTATGAATTTTTTAATGGATTGGTGCACAAAATTCAATAAAATCTCAGGGTTCATTTAAAATGTTATCAAGGGGGTGACTCTGAAATTAGTTAAATTCACCTTCAAAGAGGTTTAAGGGTTATCATTATACTTAAGCTCAATCGTCCATCGTCTAACTAGGGTTGTAAGTCCAATCAGTTAGAACAAACTTCAGTACCAAGTCAACAGTTAGAAATAACCTCAAAATTTCTGAATATCGCACAGTTGTTCCCTGAAGATCACCGTGCCTCAATCCTGTTGGTTGTAAGCAATGTCTCAGTCTTCAGTCCTAATCAAGCCCGTTGTGGGTAGTTGTATTGAGTTTTCATGAGTTATTTGAGTTCGAGTCCAATTTTTCAATGTTATATTTTCTTTAGATCGAGTCTACTCTTTTTCTACTGAGTCAAGTCAATTTGTCAAGTCTATAGAGGTGTCTGTCGCCCCTTCTGAATTTGATTGGATAAAGAAAATTTTTGAATACCTCGAGCGCATTAATGAATTAACTAATAATCTAGCTTCAAGGATATATTTTTCTCCTGAACAAGAAGATAAGAGTCGGGCTCAAGAAAGCAAAGGTCACTGACCTCAGAACAGAAATAAATTCCTAAAGAGATTCAAATAGAAATCATCTTATCTCTAGAGGAACACAAGGGGATAATGAATTTTCTCAAAAATTTCAAAAGACTTGTTCACGTGGGCCTATGAGGATATGTTAGGTGTAAGCTTGGGTGTTGTCTGACACGGATTAGATATTGAATTGATAAAATGAGATTAAAGAAGATCTTACAAAATGTATCAGTGCTAGACTTCTCAACATGGTAAAGCTCCCAGAATAGATTACCACTATCAGATTAATGAAATAGTTGAAGCGGTATTGATCTCTAATCATGGGTTGTACATCAAAGCTTAGGTTATCATTCTGTGTTCAAAGTTCGAGATTCGACATCACATTGTCTCTCTACCATCCTTAGATTAATGGAAAGGTTGAAACAGCCAATAAAATATCTCAAAACAATCATCAAGAAAATATGACAATCATACCAGGATTAGTTAGAGAAGTTACCATTCACACTAGGGGCACATCATACTTCAATGCAGTCTTCTACTGGAGCTATTCCTTACTTTCTACTGTATGATATGGAAGCAATCTTACCAATTGAAATGAAAATCCCGTATCTCAAGGTCTTCAAGAAAAGTCAATTGTTAAAAACTAATTAAGTTAGTCAGTGGTATAAAGAATTAAACTTGATTGGAAAAAATGACTAAGAGCTTTGTACCACTTGCAAGCTTATCAAAGAAGAATCGCTCGGGCATTCGACAAAAAGATCAAGGCCCGCCACTTACAAGTCGAGGATTTAATACTTAAAGAAAATCGAACACCTATCTTTGACCCTAGAGAGAAGTTCAAACCAAATTGGAGAGGTCCGTTCATCATCAAGAAAATATTACCAGGAAAAGCTGTCAGACTTCAAGATCATGATGGAATCGAATTACCAGAGTCAACCAACCTTGACCAGATCAAACAGTACTACATTTAAGGAGACCATCTTTGGTCAAGTCAATTTTCCTGTTACCTAGTTCAATATCTCCTTTCTCAGCCCTTTGCAGCCTTTTCAAGAAAAAATGATGCCTTTTTCTTTCTCAACACGTTCACCTAACCTAAGGGATGGAAAATTTGAACTATGTTTTGGTCTGATCCCAAAATTCTGGGGTACGTAGGCAACCTGAGAAGTTACTCCAGGCCCGACCACATCAAAATAAAATAATAGATTCCCCGACAAAGAAAAAATTCAAAAGAAAAAGAAATATCATCCAAAATGGAGAAGAAAATTCAAGAAAAAATTTTAAATGAAATGCCACACAAGGGGCATTTGGGTTTTTGAGCATCAAAATTCCTTTCTTTTTATACCCAGTCCTAAGCCCACCTATAAAAGTCCTCCTAAGTACTATACGAAAAGTCAAGGAAGATAGCAAAGCATGATCAGACAGTAACTCTAGAAGATCAAAAGAGAAGAAAAAATTTTTTAAAAAAAATGATGAACCTGCTACGTTGAAAATCCGAAAAAGGCGACTTAGGTAAAAATTAAGGCAAGCTCGTAAGGTTGAAAATCTGAAAGGACAATTTTGACAACAATTAGAGCAGAGAAAAAAGAAGAAAAAGCTCGTTATATCGAAAACCTGAAAAGACGATCTAGGCAAAAGTTAGAGCAAACTCGATAGATTGAAAACCTGAAAAAGGCGATCTAGGCAAAAGTTAGAGCAACAAAGAAAAAAAAAAGAAAATCCCAAACTGAGAGCGGTCCAAGTTGAAACATCAGAAGTCCGAATAATCAAGGTCGATACTTAGCTTAAACTAGGCATAGACTCGGAAGCCATAAGTATCTTCTCTACGATTGATCTGAAAATTCTTACTTCCCCAAGTGAACCAAGGGAAAGAAGAATAAATTCTATGATGAGTCTCAAAAGGGAAATAATTTTATTTTCTTGAGCCTGGCTCAAAACCTTCAATAAAATTAATCAAAATTAAAAATTGGATCTTTATTGTACTTGTGGTAATCAAATATTTTAAACCTTCATACAAGGGGCATTTTTCTTTTTTCTCTAATATGTAGTTTCCCCTTATACTAGGGGCATTTTTTTATTTTTGCATGATGTATTCAATTATTTTCAATGCCATGTTTATTGTCAAACTAGGGGCATTTCATTTTTGAACAATGTTAATCCTAAAAGATAATGAGAACCCCAAACTTAAGGTTACCCTCTTGATAACAGTTTTTCGAAAAAACTCATGAGGTTCAAACTCAGGTTTTAAATTCATAAAACTTTTGAAAAAGAAAACCTTGAAGTTCAAACAAAAGCGTTCCTGATCTCATATTTTGATTTTCGCCCAAAGAATAACTTATTTATCTAGAGTAGGAGATAGGGCATTCTTTCGTTCTCAGATTCATTAATCCTTTTTCAGAACTATTCATTCTTGGATTCGATCATTCTCTTCCAGATCCATTATCTTTCAGATTTATTTGAAATTCCTTCATTCCTCTGCTAGTTTTGCTTAATTACCGCCAAGGGTTATCTTAGATTTTGCTCAAATGCCGCCAAGGGTTATCTTGGATTTTGCTCAGTTGCCGTCAAGGGATATCTTCGATTTTGCTCAGTTGTCGCCAAGGGTTATCTTGAATTTTGCTTAGATGCTGCCAAGGTTTATCTTGGATTTTGCTCAGTTGCCGCCAAAGGTTATCTTGGATTTTGCTCAGATGCCGCCAAGGACTATCTGGATTTTGCTCAGTTGCTGCCAAGGGATATCTTGGATTTTGCTCAGATGCCGCCAAGGGTTATCTGGGATTTTGCTCAGTTGCAGCCAAGGGTTATCTTTGATTTTGCTCAGTTACCACCAAGGGTTATCTTGGATTTTGCTCAGATGCCGCCAAGGGTTATCTTGATTTTGCTCAGTTGCCGCCGAGGACTTTCTCGGAATTATGCTCATATTATGGTCAAATTATCTCAGTTTATGCTCAAATTTAGCTCAATTTATATTCATTTTGTGCTCAGATTTTACTCAAGCTCTTTGAAATCTATCTCAGATCTTAAGTCCACACACTTGTACAGTTGTTACATCAGTCAAGGAGAACTTTCTAAAATTCAAGGATCTGACACTGCCAATGAGAGCTCGGGCTTAAGGACCTGATATTTTTTTAATTCAGAGAGAGTTTTACCCTCAAGGATCCGAACATCCCGACTAATTGCTAAATCAGGCTGTAAAATGAACTGTCACTAGCTTTGGCATTCGGATATCGCACTATCTACCAAAATAGATTTGCTATCTAGTTTGCTTCAGCCCTCTACCAAAGAGGGGCATCTGTAGATACCCCATTTCTGCACTCGCCTGATTAATCAACTCGTCAACCCAATCGCAATGATTCCCAATAATGGATGTTATTTCCATTGCTTTATTTTGTTACCATAAATGTTTCAGAAATCCGGATGAGGTATCTCGAATTGACAAAACTTTAGAAATCACGCTACGCTAGGAAAATATGACCCTAAAAGCATATAAATCATCATCTTGCAGACCAAAAGAAGCTTCACAATAAAAATCACTAAAAATGACCAAATTACCAAAATACCCCTAACATCACAACAACCCTAAAGCTACATTACGATTAGGAAAACTCATTCAAATACATAAAATAACAAATCGAAACCAAATAAATAATTTCTCAAATTTTCACAAAATTTGACAAAATTACGAAAATGCCCCTTATAAAGTTCACGACCATTTCATACAAAAACTTCATAAATGACAAAAACCAACATTCCCATTGAATTCCTTATGAAAAACTGATTCCAAAACATCTTGGAATATTGAAAAATGACTTAAAACGTAAAAAATCCTCTCCGAGGGCAAAACGGTAATTTCACAAATTTCATAATTAAAAATTTCGAAATTAATAAATAAAACATTAAATAATGTAAAGTGAAACATTAATAAAATTAATTTAAAATTTTAAACTAAAAAATCGATCAATCAGGCTTTTAAGCAAAATTGTTAATGGTTGCTAGGATATTTATTCAAGGACCCCTCCATCTGGGGGTCCAAAGAATTAAAGATATAATAAAAGGGGGTTCTCCAAAAATCAAAGTCAATCAAGTAAGACTAAAGTCAACCTTAAAGTCAATCAAGTAAGACTAAAGTCAAGATATTAAAAGCCAACCAAGAAAGACTAAAGTCAAAGTATTAAAGTCAATCTCATAAGATTAAAGTCAAAACCCTAATCTAAACTAATCAAGTCAATCTCATAAGACTAAAGTCAAAACCCTAAATCAAAACCCTAATCTAAACTAATCAAATCAATCTCATAAGACTAAAGTCAAAACCATAAATTAAAACCCTAAAGACTAAGTCAATCTCATAAGACCAAAGTCAAAACCCTAATTAAAACCCTAAAAGAAATCCTAATCAAACCCTAATGCTTTTAAAAAATTTTATAAATAGGA